>NC_142070.1:30357500-30657500 GCF_059756535.1 Pantherophis guttatus | reverse complement strand
CAATTAATATGATTATTTTCCTGCCTATTTAATAGTTCTTGTCTTCTGTCAAATTCTGTCAAATTGAGGACCCAGTTTGTGGGGGCAATAAGCTGACTTTGTAAAAATATACAAAAGTATGAAGGCTATTGCTTAACGTATTGTAAGCCGCCCTGAGTCTCCGGAGAAGGGCGGCATATAAATCAAATAAAAAAAAAAAAAGAAGAAATACAGTTTGGTGACAGCTGTTAAAGGAGCATTGAGAGTCACACCCAAGATTTGGGGGGCCACATATAAACCTGGGACTGCAGCTTGAGCACTCCATCTATATAAGGTAAAGCAATCTGCCCATTTACAGACATCCCTAGTTATTGATGATCTTCTTCTCCAAGTTGCAATCCTTCATCAGTCAGATTATGTGTGGATGAAACAATTACCCTCATGGCTGTATAGATGTTTTGTTCCCAACCCTTGAACCTCCTTTACAGATCCACAGTCCTTAGTTTAGAACTCAGGCACAAGGAAACACGGATCATCTGTCTTACACAGAGATAATTAACATTCCAATGATATACCCTTTGCCTCCCCTATACTACTTCTGTTTTTCATCTGTGATACACACTTCACCAGTTGAGAACTATTGATGCAGATCACTAACTGGAAACAACAGTTCAAGGGCTTCAAATTGGCAGTTTTCCCAGCCCTACAGGGTGATGCCAAGAACTCAGAATTTAACTCTTTTGGCCCCTTCCCCAAATTATTACTCTGATTGGCAGTGAGCCTTGGGCACAAGTCTTTTTCCTCATTCATATCCATCTGTCTGTTGCTAATAAATAACTCTGGGGTTTGCAAATCATGTAAATCTAAACTATAGTCTTCCCCAAAATGGGTGTACTCCTATTAATTGCAGCATTGAGGAGGTGATTGCTACACCAGCTTGCCAATTGCAATATTTCACACCTTAAGGAGACTTAATAATTGTCCTCAAGTGTGTATGTAAACATTATGGCAGAATATTAATGGTTACATAAATAAATAAGAATAAGGAGACCATAGCACTATAATTATCCTTCAGCAATATGCTGTGAAACTTAATTGTTTGGAAATAATATGTAAGCATGTTATATTAAGTAAGGAAAGTTTTGATTGCAGCAAAGCCTCACAGCTTCATGTTGAGGCAATTGTGTTCTTGCACTGCCTCTTTGAGGCCCTTCCCAAGTTATCTGGACAAGTATGCCTACCCATATGATTCTTCTCCTGGGTTTACTAATGGACGAGCAGATGACATGGTAGACTTGAAACAAGCACAGACATTTTGAAAGCCTTTGCCCAAGCAATTTAAGGAATGGTGTTTTCCTCGTGGCGTTAACATGAACAAAGTTTCTGAAACCATTGGCACACTAAGATAATTTTGGAAATGAAGCAGTGTTCCACATTTCATTTATATTTAAAGCTAATGCAGTGAAACACAGGAAGTTTTGCAACCTAGATAATTCAGATGCAGACACTAGCAGTCTGCTGAAAAAGCCTTCAGTACTCCCATCTGTAACCTCTTCACCTACACACATCCAATTCTACCTCTTGCCCAAATGCGGAAACTTTTTGGCTTTTCATTATGTTTTTTCACAATGTACCCAATGTTGGCAGTCCAAATTTTATTTCATAAATAGAGACTTTATTTACAACATTTCTAACATGAGTAGTCAAACTCTAACATACTTTAATGATATACTTAACATATATAAACATATATTCTGCTTCTAAGAAACACTCTGGAATCATCGTGCCTTCTAAATTATTACTCTCGTTATCATTTTAAAGCTATACTAGACCTAAAATATTCATACAGGATTAAAACATAATATATTACTGTGATGTCTGCCATTATTTTTCCCAAGCAATTATATACTCCAATACTGACAAAACTTATCCTTAAAACATAACTGATGTAATTATCTCACAAACGCTACATTTTAAAATTGTCCTGTTGTTAATTTAAGAAGGAGACATATCTTGTCTACTAGGCATTCTTTATAGATTTCCTTCATGTTACCATGTTATAATAATGTGATCTTATTTATTCCTGGACTAAATTAGTCCCTGAATACTCACTGGCCACAGATTGGTTTTCTCTAGTGAAATACATTTGATCAAGTAAAAGAATATGTTTATTTATAATTACATGTATTATGTATACATGTTTACTTCTCTTCTGTCATGTTCTCATGCTATGAGATAATAATAATAATAATAATAATAATAATAATAATAATAATAATAATAATATGAACCATGGTTTGCAATCAAGACAGAGTTATAACTATTAGAAGCTACCTCACTAGATGCAGCAAATCAGAACTATGCACATCCATAGCTACTGCTGCGTAATAACAATGCCATCCACTGCGTTTTTAATCTTGTATGAAATGAGATTAAATAGTACTGGTAGATATTGACTAATGAGAGTGATTGTACTATAGTAGATGTTTGTGAGGATACAAAATGTCCTCCCACCAATTTTGGGTAAATTTATTATAGAACATTCTTCCCTGAAATCATCCTGCAACCATGCAGTTAAATAAGGATTTCAGGGTTGATTCCCACAGGAATGAGAGTGATTGCTATTTCCCTAGAAGAGTAAGGTATTTCTTAACTGAGTTCTGAACCTGAATACTGAAGATCAACAATATTACAACAATGCTTAAACTTAAATAAAAAGTAAAAATAAAATTACTTAAATAAAACATTGAATTGCTTAAAAAAACCCCAAATGACTACTTTTACTGAACGATACATTAGGTTTTACATTGCTTAGAACACAACCTTTTTTTTGATAGGGATAATATTGGAAAGATATAATTTCTTGCTAGGTCTACCATATTCTTGCCAGCTTTCCAATGTGGTCAGAAAATTCTGCTTCACCAGAATATTGAAAGATCAAAGTCAGTTATAAACAAGAATATGCTAGCAGAATAGCTGTCCAGCATTTAACAAAACAAGAACAGTACTACTCAGTTTTAAATGAATGACTTTTACTTGCTGTTGTAACTCTTTCTGGTTGATTATTAGGGACCTCATCAGCCCAAGTGCATATATCTGATGTGTAGTCAAAAAAAAAAAATCTATTTCTCCATTTCTACACCCATCACACAAACCATGGCTTATGCCATAAGAAAGGCCATTTACTTCTGCAGATAGGCTACATAGTGGGCAGTTGAACAATTCAGATTTAAAATAATATCTGAATACATCTGTTTGGATGTCTCCAATTTTTAGGTATTGCTGGATTGGCATATTTTCTGCCTAATTTTCTGCCTAATAAGGCAAGTGTTTCTTATAAATATGGCAAGCAAAACTGCTATCGAATAGCTAAAATGTTGCTGAAATTGTTTTGAAAAATCAGACATAAATGTAATTATTGTAAACTATCTTTCTATGAAAAACCATTATGTGAATTACAGCGAAGTATTCTATTTCTTAAACATGACTGGAGATATGTAATAAAAGGATATTATTTCATCTTTGTTTATAGTTCTGTTAAGTAAGCCTATAAAACTACTTTCCTTATAAGGTTTACATTTTGGAAACTGTTTTCACTGTTTACAATGCATTTATTTCAACATATTTTACAACTTTTTAAAGTAAGCAAAATAAAAAATACATTAAAATTTTAAGTGATTTTAATATACTTTCAAAACAGATGGTTTTATGTTCCTGGTTTGTTGAATAATAGAAAAGCTGTATCAGTTCCTACAAAACTCTGTTAATTTACCTAATAGAAGAATGCAACACTAATTATTATGCCAATAAATACAGTTAGTTCTCTACTTACAACCACAATTGAGTCTAAAATTTCTGTTGCTAAGTGAGACATTTGTTAAGTGAGTTTTATTACGATCTCTCTTGCCACAGTTCTTAAGTGAATCACTTCAGCTGATAAGTTAGTAACCTGGTTGTTAAGTGAATCTGGCTTCCCCATTGATTTTGCTTTTCAGAAAGTCGCAAAAGGTGATCACATGACCTTGGGACACAGCAATAGTCATAAGTAGGAACCAGGTGCCAAGTACCTGAAATTTGATCACATGATCATGGGGATGCTGCAAAGGTCGTAATGTGAAAAACAGTCATAAATCACTTTTTTTAATTGCCATTGTAATTTTGAACAGTCACTAAACAAACTATTGGACTACCTGTATTTTGCTATTCATTGGAAGATTTTTATACAATTATTTGTTCTTTATCAATGTTTAAGACAATATATGAATCAACTTATAAAAGATACTAAATTGAAGCAATAAAGAGCTAAACATGATTCCCTATTCTGATTTGTAAATATAGTTATCAGTATTTTAAGTTAATTCTAGGACACAGTTAAGCTTGCCAAATATTAGTTTCTTCACGGTACAAAATCATGCCCAGAAAACCACATGTATATATTTTTCATATCACTGGAATACCCAAAACTCATTTGTTTGTGTAATAGTTATTATTGATATATGAAATATTCTGTAATTCTATATAGAATATTCTATAATTTATAAAATGTAATAAAACAAATAAAACAATTTTTTTAAAAAAAAATTGATTTATATGCCGCCCTTCTCCGGAGACTCAGGGCGGCTTACAATGCGCTAAGCAATAGCCTTCATCCTTTTTGTATATTTATACAAAGTCAGCTTATTGCCCCCACAACTGGGTCCTCAATTTACCTACCTTAGAAAGGATGGAAGGCTGAATCAACCTTGAGCTTGGCGAGATTTGAACCTGCAGTAATTGCAGGTAGCTGGTCTTAATAATAGATTGCTTTAGACCACTGTACTACCAGGGCTTTTTCCACAGCAATTTGTTTATCCTCTAACAAAGATTTGACTCTTTTCCTTCAGAGCAAAGATGGTTGTCAGAACAGAAAAGAAATTCAGCTATCCGTTTCTTTGCCTTATTGAAATAAATCATTCTGTTTGGTGTTTTATTTCACCTGTTACAGCAGAAGCTTAACGATACTTTCCATCTATTTTGTTTCTCTTGGCTTGTGTTCAATACTTTTCTTTCATTGTTATTAGTAGGAGTGCATGTTACAAGCCATTAATACTATCACAACATTATTGATGACTGTACTAGAGACATTTTTAAAAGGAGGATCCTTCCAAATTGTAAAATGATCAAAAGTTTTAAGGTGCCACCTGCTGGGTAGGCCATAGAAATTTATTTATTTATTTATTTATTTTATTTTTATTTATATGCCGCCCTTCTCTGGAGACTCAGGGCGGCTTACAAGGAGTTAAGCAATAGCCTTCATACTTTTGTATATTTTATACAAAGTCAGCTTATTGCCCCTACAAACCGGGTCCTCATTTTACCTACCTTAGAAAGGATGGAAGGCTGAGTCAACCTTGAGCCTGGTGAGAATTGAACTCGCAGTAATTGCAAATTAATAATTAATAAATTGTAATTAATTTGTAAACAAATTAATAATTAATAAATTGTAATAATCAAATTATTTGATTGATCAAATAAAATCTTATTTATTGCCATCTAGTACAAGTAGATTTCATAGATCAATATGATATAAACTCACCTTCTGTTTATAAGAGTTCCTGTTAAATCTGGGTTTAGAAAATGAACAAGTAAATTTGCCAAAGTGTGATCGCCCAGATATAAGCGACCACCTGGCTATCCTGCTCTCCCAGCCTTATTTAGCTATTTGCTCATATCATTGGTCACTCTAATGCAGGGGTGTCAAAACTGGCGGCCCGCAGGCCAGATGCATCACATGCAGGCCACACCCACCCCAGCTCCATGAATAGGGCAAATATCGCGAAACGTGATATGATGGTAATGTGACGCTGCACCTTTGACACCCATGATCTAATGAAATAGAAGCCACAGCAGTACATCTAGCTCCAATGCCACAGCTACATTCTTATCCCTGCTCCAAATATCCTCATACTCTGAAATGGGTTTCTTGTGAGGGAGGGAACAATACACATAGATACTGTTTTAAAGGAATACCCAGCAGCTCAGCCTTTGGGGACTGTACTTCTCTTAGTTTATCAAATAATGAATATGTGCTCAAATAGTACACCTTCAAATGCTTTTTCTCCATATCACTCTCTCCTTACTCTCCGGAAGGGTGGTGTTTGTCTCATTGATGTAATAAATCCCATACAATTATCAGGCACTTTGAAACTTTAAGGAGAACTCCATGCAGGTTCTTTAGATGTGTTTCTTTCATTTATTTCTAATCACTGTTTATTACTGAGAGCAGATGAAAACAATAGATAAACTATTTCTTCCTGTTTATTCATTTCCCAAAGTTTCTTCCCAGCAATTCTCTGTGTGTGTGTGTGTGTGTGTTTGTGTACACGAAAGATCGAGAGAGCACATGGGTATAAAGTTATTGCAGTTCCTTGCAGTTCTGGTAACTACTGCAGTCCCTATAGAATTTATTGGAACCAATATAGTTTACTAATCCAGAGTCATGTATATGAGATGAGTGGCCATACAGTACTGTATACTGTATACATACTGTATACATACATACATACTGTATAAATGTATTAATTAACTAAATAAATGAAGATCTCTGCCTCATTTATTCCATATTTTGGCTTATTAGAAGAATTACTATGCAAGCTATCATCATAATTCATTATTTCAAGTCTCCCTGTGACTTCTTTCGAAAGCTAAATGTATCCTCCTGGTTACTCAATTTCTATCCCACAAGATTTATGTTTACACATTAATTATTATGCAATACACAAATAGAGTGTTGCATTATCTATTGTAATTAGAAATAATGCACCTGAGGGCATTCCCTTCCTGTTCTGCCAGTAAACCTGAACATCATATTACATTTAGTCATACAACTCTTAAAACTAATTATCACCTATTAGCGGCTTCAGTGTCACATTATCTATTACCTTCATTAATACTCAGATCATTAAGAAACTTCTGATAAATGTATGTGTCTTCATTCTATATAACCTCAGCTATTAGCTTTTCATCTTTGGTACATGATTGTACCTTATGAAATTAATCACTGTTTACTCCAAAGATGGTGCCACTTTTACTAAGTTCATATAAAAAGGTAAAGGTAAAGGTTCTCCTTGCACATATGTGCTAGTCATTCCCGACTCTAGGGGGCGGTGCTCATCTCCGTTTCAAAGCCGAAGAGCCAGCGCTGTCTGAAGACGTCTCCGTGGCCATGTGGCCGGCATGACTAAACGCCAAAGGCGCAGGGAACACTGTTACCTTCCCACCAAAGGTGGTCCCTATTTTTCTACTTGCATTTTTTACGTGCTTTCAAAACTGCTAGGTTGGCAGAAGCTGGGACAAGTAATGGGAGCTCACCCCATTACGCGGCACTAGGGATTCAAACCACTGAACTACCAACCTTTCGATCGACAAGCTCAGCATCTTAGCCACTGAGCCACCGCGTCCCTTGTAAATTGATATCATTCATTGGCAACCTTTAGTCTCAAAAGACTATGGTATCGTGCTCTGGAAAGAGGTCCTAAAACAGGATCTGGTGTGACTAAAAAGGCCAATTCGAGAGTGGCAATCCCTTCCACATTGAGAGCAGATACATTCTGTCCCCTGCCCAGCCCCAAGGTTTCGCTGGTTCCAGAACTGCTTCTTTGCCTCGGCCTGTTGAACAAGTGTCTCTTCGAATTGGAGAAGGCCATGCTGCATCTTTAGCCTCCAAGCTGAACGATCAGAGGTCAAGGTTTCCCAATCATTAATGTCCATTCCCAAGGCCTTTAGATCCCTCTTACAAATATCCTTATATCACAGCTATTGTCTTCCTCTAAGGTGCTTTCCCTGCACTAATTCTCCACACAGGAGATCTTTCAGGAGATATACTAAGTGCATAAAAGAGACCATATTCATCTTATATATCTTTAGTACATATGAATTTCAAACAAGTTAGTAAATATTTTTTGCTTAACAGAAATCCAGCATTAAATTTAAACAGCTACTGTCTCATATGGTTTTCAGAAAACATATATATATATATAGAATATATTTTGGAATGTAACGAGGTGCCACATTTTTGTGCTGTTTTTTGAAATATTGAGTGTAATGCAAACATTCTCCAAATATGAAATTTCAAGTACAATTAACATTGTACATTGTATCATAAGAATATTTTTGCCTGAAAGCAAAATTATCAAAGCATGTGACTTTACTTTTAAAATCGAGGAATAGTAATAAACCTGTGATCATTGTTATCATTAAAGAGTTTACTGATAAATCAGAAAAACTGTAGCTCATAACAGCTTTTTTAAAAAAATACTGTATATATTTTTTATCACAACCTTATGCATGTTTAAATGAAAGGAAATTCTACTGGATCTAAACAAAATCAATCCTGATGTGGTTAGGACTGGAGACTGGTTTGCATGGTGAATGTGATACATCTCAAATTATCACTTACTCCAATGGATATTAAAGGCTAAAGTGGGAACCGAATGGAGGACAAAATAGACTTCGGGCTATTCTAATATAGCTCTTCCCATGTTATATCCTTATACAGTACATCACAGAAGTGAGTACACCCTCTCACATTTTATAAATATTTAAGTATATCTTTTCATGTGACAACACTGAAGAAATGACACTTAGCTACAATGTAAAGTATACAGCTTGTATAACAGTGTAAATGTGCTGTCCTCTCAAAATAACGCAACACACAATCATTAATGTCTAAACTGCTGGCAACAGAAGTGAGAACACTCCTAAGTGATAATGTCCAAATGGGCCCAAAGCGTCAATATTTTGTGTGGTCACCATTATTTTCCAGCACTGCCTTAACCTTCTTGGGCATAGAGTTCACCAGAGCTTCACAGGTTGCCACTAAAGTCCTCTTCCACTCTTCCATGACAACGTCATGGAGCTGGTGGAAGTAAGAGAGCTTGCGCACCTTTACCTTCCGTTTCAGGATGCCGCACAGATGCTCAATAGGGTTTAGGTCTGGAGACATGCTTAGCCAGTCCATCACCTTTACCCTCAGTTTCTTTAGCAAGGCAGTGGTCGTTTTGGAGGTGTGTTTGGGGTTGTTGTGGGATGACTACTCTTATACTGTCTGGTATAGCCAAATACAGATTAAAATGCTAAACAATTAGATATGCCACGATTTTAGTCTCATCAAGTGATTATAATATACACGATTATTTTCAGATATTGTCCCATAGCTTTCTTTCCTCAATCATATATTTATTAAAAGAATTAGAAACAATGTTTATAAAAGTTGGAAACTGTAGATCTGAATCTTCATTTCCGTCTCTGCCTACCCCAAGCCTTAGATACAGTTTTCCCCATCTTCCAAAAATTTTCACCAAATCATGATTTTAATAGGACAGCAGTAGAAATGATTAAATATATTGGAAGTAGTTATATTGATTGTGTAATGACAGTGCAGCATTTTTGTATTTGAAGTTCTTCAGAATACACAGGTAGTATGAATGTAGCCCGTCTGCAAGTTTTAAAGCAGATACAATTCCTCCAGAATCATATATCTACCCTTTGTAGTTGGCTGAGAAAGGAAGTGGCTGCTTTAAAGACATGCAAACAGATGTGCACCCCTGTGTAGTCTGAACCACTTTTTGGAATCAAAACTGGAATACTGCATAGTTCTAAAATGAACTTCCTTGTGCGCCCCCTTTCTTTGTCATGACTAATTTTAAGATTGCAACTACTAGAACAGAGATCTTCAAACTTGGCAGCTTTAAGACTTGTGGACTTCAACTTCCAGAATTCTCCAGCCAGCAAAGCTGCTCTAAAGAACAACATTTAGAGCACCAGCTGTCTCTTAGCAAGAAAAATATTGAACCTGCCATAGAGATGAGATGGAGTTGCAAGAAACACAAGTAATAATGTATCTATACCAAGTCAAAACAAATTGTAATTTCCAATTATTGTGTAATCTTGTATATATGATATGAGTTTCACTATCTCTGAGCACAAAAGGACTTATGTTTTTAAAAAGCATAGTTTCAGTACATGCGATGTATTTTGTGCAGCCTGAATTACAACAAATTCACAATATTTAATGCCAATATTCATGTGCACACCACTTTAAACCTACTGAACCAATGTAAAAAAATAGAAAATCTTACCATTATCTTCAACTGAAAAATAGAAGATATCGCTCGTAGCATTTTCACGTTCTTTCAAGGCATAACAAATCTTCATTTCATCAATATCAGCTGATGGGAATGAGAAACGTTACACAAGTCAAAATCTTTTCAATACAGGTTAAACTTACCACTTTGATTTTGTTTGTTTATTTGTTTAGAATCAGCTTATATTTGTGTAGGTATCCTACACAATATGTGAACATCTGAAAAGGTTTAATATTTCTCCCTTTGTCATCTGGTATATCAAACCTGATGCCTTTCAGATGAATCTGAACTATTCAGGTGCTCAGATTTCAATGTCCAGAAAGAGATTATGGAACTTTCTCTGCAAAGCATCTGGTTGGAGAAGACTGGTTTAAATGATTGTGAGTCACTTGTTTTCATTTAGAACCTATAACTAGGTGTACACATAGTACTGTTAAGAATTTATAGAACAAACCATAGTTCATACATTATGTTAAGCCATAAAACATTTACAAATCTCAATATAAAGAACAAAAAAGTCATATTAAATCTTCATGTGTGAATCCAAGCTATTAATTACTATATGCTCAGAGTACCTGGAATGAAATATAAAACTGATAGATTGTGCTGGCTGTAATAACTGAATAATACTATAATAATCAATAGAATGACACCACAGTAAAATTGCTTTCTCATTCCACTGGATAATACATATTACATTTTATATATTTGCTAATATATAACAAGTTTTTAGAATATTGACAATTTGTAAAAGTTAAATATTTTACACTGCCAAATATCTGAGAATGCTCATATAATAAATCATATAAATCTATGGCAATTTTAAAATATATTTGTGTCCATAGTGTAAATTCACTTGATCTACAATGGACTGAGCTCTTTACTGCTGGATTTAAGCCATTATGGGACAGGAAATGCTTTGGCTTTCATGATTATGAATCCAGCTAATTTGGAACCTGGCAACAAACCAAGTTAAATAAATAATGGATTGGATAGGTGTAATGACCCTATTAAAGAGTAACTTGCTTGTAGACGTTGATCTGTGAATATGATTTTAAAACAACATTCAAACTGATTTCATTGTTTTAGAAACATTGATCTTCTAAAAAAATGAATAAATAAACTAGTGAGTACATAGTACTAACCTTGGGAAAAGGATTTGACAGTTGCATTTCCTAGGCCAATATTAATGAGAAATCCATGTTTTGGCCCATCTGTGATCTTATATTTCAATAATTTGTGTGGACTATCTCTGTCTTCTGCTTTCAGAGACTTGCTGGTTATTAGGAAGCCCAGGTGTCCAGTTGCTATATTTCTCAGTGTGGAGACACCCTTGTTCACTACTATTTGTGGTATTCCATTGTCTAAAGCATTGATCTGAATTTTCATCATCTGTGGGTTACGTGTTTCAAGAATGGTATCAGGAAAAACATAAAAATCTGGATGTGTCCCATCCGTTACAGTGAAAGAGAAGCTATCATGATTAGTTTCAGTGCCATCATGTTTGTAGCTGATCATATTTTCATTTAAGTCTTGTTTAGTGAAACTGGTGACAGAATAGCTGTTGTTATAAATAATTTGACCATGTACAGGGACTTGAGTAATTATGAAATGGAGTAGATGGTCAGGTGTATCCCGATCATCCACATTTAGCTCAAATGGTGTGATCAGTTTGGTTTCCCCTTCTTGAACTGTGAGGTCATGTAATGTGAGAACTGGCTTCTTATTGTCCACGTCAGTAATAGAAACTCTAAAAGTACGGAAGACTGGATTATAGCCATCAGTCACTTCAAACTCAAAGCTATCCATCTTCACCTCATCATCTGCAGTGTGGATGTAATAAATCTTGTTTCCAGCTAGTTGAAGCTGAGTGAAGGTAGTGACAAGAACTCCAGGGTTGTCAGAATTCTCTAAATGACCTCTGCTTGGTGCCCGGGTGATGCTGAACCTAAGTAGCTCATCAGGACTGTTGATATCACTTGTACTGAGGAGATCTGTAGTGAGAGTCACTTTCCCACCTTCTTTCAGAGTGACTCCTTTATTGATCACCTCTGGAAACACCATATCAATGCCATTAATGGTAATGTAAAAATATCTATCTATCAAGGGATTGATGCCATCAGTGACATCAAACTTAATTAAGTCACGGAGTCCCTGTTGGCCTGTATGTGTATAACATATATATTTATGATCTATGTCATCCTGTGTGAAATTCATGCCGAGTGTAATATTGTATAGCATCTCTTTTTCTTTACTTATATGCTGTAATAAGCCATGCCTGGGGGATAAACGAATAATGTATGTAAGCATCCTGTCTTCCGAGTCTATGTCAGTGGCTTTGAGATCTTGATTGGTGATAACTTTAGATTCACCAACATCTACTTCTAATCCATCATTGATGGACATCCGGGGTGTTTCATCATCAACCAGAATGACCATTATTAATACTTCTTCCTCCACTGTGTGTAGGCCATCAGTGAGCTGGATTTTGAAAGAGTCCTCTTTAGTTTCTGAGTCATCATGCTCATACACAATGCTAGATGCCTCCCGAATTTCTTCCAGGGTGAAATTGGTAACAGACACAGTACCTGTAGCCAGCTGGTTAACAATCTGTCCATTCTTTGGAGGAACAGTTATAAAGAAGCGCAATTCATCTGGGGGAATATCAGCATCAGCACCATTAAGAATGGGTGTGTCAATTACCAAACTCATTCCTTCCAACACCACAAACTCACGTACAAACAATTCGGGCTTCTCATCATTGGTTGGGATAATGATAATTGGAAAGAACTGAGGTGGTGAAAAGTTGATACCATCAGAGCACTGGAAAGACAATCTGTCTTCTAAAGGTTCTATCCCCTTATGGATGCTCTGAACATAGTTGACATGACCAACACGAATATCTTTGATGGAAAATGCACTGATGGGAATCCCAGTTCTGGATTTTTCAGATCCTGGTGCTGGAGAGATATTCTCTAGGTAACCAGCAGTTGACTGTGTTAGAATGGTACAGAGAATATCATCTCTAGGAGTATCAATATCTTCCACATCCAGCAGTTCTAGCCTTAGCACATTCTTTCCTCCTTCTTGAACAGTGAATGGTTCTTCTCCCAACATAACTTCAGGAGCAATGTTGTCCACTGGCAAAAGAGTTACAGTCACACGCACTCCTTCTATTGTGCTTCCTCTCACCACCCACTCACTGGCCCGATCTGAAATAGTAAGATTGAAAGAATCAGTCTGCTTCTTCAATCCAATCTCTCCACTATTGTGAGCATAAACAACTGTTCCGCTTATGAGATCCTCTTGAGTGAATCTTTTTGAGGGTACTCCATCCACTAAAATACTACCCAGCTTAGGGGGGTCCTCTACAATAAAAGTTAATGCCAGTTCATCAGTATCCTCATCTGTTCCCTGGATAAGAGAAGTGGTTATTTCAGTAACACTATTTTCCAGAACATCAATAAAGGCCCCCAAAAGTCCATTACTACTAGGGACCATGATGCTGGGACGTTCATCATCAACTGGTTGAACAGCAATTTTAACTGTGATTGGTACTTGATGAACTTCATCACTTACTTCTAACTGAAAGGAATCACTTCTGTACTCATCACCATTATGTTGATAGGATATGCGACCATTAGTAATGTCATCTAACAGAAAAGATTCACCCTGTACCATCAATCCTTCCTCTAGGTAGCGCAGGTGGCCATGCTGAGGTGTTTCAGTTAAAGTGAAGACAATTCGGTCAGTGTCTGTATCTTTATCAGTAGCATCTAGCTGCGTGGTGGTGAGAAAGAAGCTGTGCCCCTCAAACACTGTGAAACCAGCATTGGTTATTTGTGGGGGCTGATTATTCACTGGCTGCAAGAAGAAAGTGAAAATGCCTAGCACAGAATTACCAGCTGCATCTTCTACACTGTAAGTGAATTGTACTACTCTTGGAGTAATGCCAAGTTCTTGGTCTGGTGGTCTATAGGCCACTTTATGATGATTTATCTGTGCTTGAGTGAAATGGGTAATAGGCACCAGAGGACTGTCAGTCAATACAATTTCACCTGCCAAGATAGGGTGATTTTCGTCAATATCAGTTGGTGATGTAAGCACTGTATATTTCAGCTCTCTGTCATCTGTGTCCAAATCAGTATAACACAGGTAATGCTTCTTGAAATGTGTCACTTGGTATTCGAGGACAGTCATTTGTAAAGTTGTCCCTGGGTATAGTTCTGGAGATAGGTTATCTACTGGCTGTATCTTGATGATAAACACCTTTTCTTCAGATTGATTTGGAGGGTCATTATCATCTTGGAGATAAAATACAAACTGGTCCATCACTACATTGGTGCTATGAGGTCCAATATGCCTGTAGAACAACTTTCCATCCAGGATATCCTCTTGCAGCCATTCAGTCACTACCTTCTCATATATACCCTCACTCACTATAAAGTGCCAGGAGGATGGATCACTATGATCTTCTTCCATATCTTCCTCTTTTTCACTGGATGATGGAACCTCTCCCTGACGCAACAGAAACTCACCAAAATGTTTCCAGACAGGTACACCTGAAGACTTTTTAACCTCCTTAAGCAGAAATCGAATAGTGGAGTCATCAGAGTCTATATCAGTAGCACTGAGAACAAAGGGTGAGATCTGCACTACCTGGTGCTCACTTAGGACCAAGCCAGTGTTGGCATTAAGGAGTGGTGGTTGATCATCATCAGGGGCAATTGTAATTGGATAAAAAAACTCCACCTGGTGTTGTCCATCCTCCATGCGAAAGATAATGTTATCACTGAAACTGTGCTCACTGCCATCATGCTGGTAGATCACCTGTCCAGCTTCCAACTCTGCTGCAGTAAAAAAATGACGACCAGGAGATGCATTCAAAACTCTCAATTCACCATGTTTTAGACCTCTTGTAACCCAAATCTTCACTTCCCCTAAGTTGTCCTCATCACTGATTACAAGATTGTCAGAAAGCGGCCTTGACTGGCCTTCAAAAAGCATCATCTGAGGGCCGGCAATGCGATTAAAGACAGCCACCGGAGCCAAAGTGTTCATAGGTTTCACCACCACCATGAAGGCAAAGGGGTCTGAAGAGGCACCCTCAGGGTCCAACACCTCCAACTCAAACTGGAAGAGACGCTCATGGTCTGAGTCCACTGTAGGAGGCTGGTAGGCAATCTTCAGCTCCCTCAACTCCCGCTGAGTGAAAGAAGTGAGTGGGCGACTAGGATCATCCGTACTTATCAAGTAACCAGTGGTCGCATCTTGCCCTCCAACACTGAGCCAGGGAGAGGTGAGATTAAATAGCAGCAGATCTGACGGGGTCTCCAAGTCCTCCGCTGCCAACATGTCAGGGGTGATGGCGGTAAGCACAAACTGGTCCACCTCCATCATGAGCAAAGCCACAAAGCTGGGCTTGGGGGGAGTGTTCTCAACCCCATCCCGGATCCGAACCACCACCTGAAAGTATTCCTGCTGGCTTTGGCTCTCGGGAGATCCGCTGTCCTCTAGTACTTCCACCCGCATGGGGATGTGGTCGCGGTTGGGGGAGGGCGTGGGAGCCGTGTGCTGGTAGCGGATGCCTTCGCTGAGGAAGCGGCGGCAGTCGTTGCTGTAGCCCGGCGGCAGGGGGCGCCCGTGGGCGTCGATCAAACGCCCGTAGGAAGGCAGGTGGTTGCCGCTGCTGGACGGGTGAGGGAGGGCGGTGAGGCGGCAGTGGCGACGCCTGGCTTCTCCCTCCTCGGCGAAGGCCAGGACTTTGGCGTCCAGGGGCTGGCTGAGGCCCCGCAGCTTCTCCACGGCGAGCGGCAGGTTGCGGCTGAGGAGGCGCAGCTGCTGCGACAGCACCTCGGCCTCCAGCGCGAAAGGCACCACGAACGTGCGGCTGGGCGAGTCGTAGCGGAGCTGGAGGCTGAGGCGGTCGCGGCCGGGGCTGCGAGACCCGTAGTGGGTGTAAGTCACCTCTCCGGGACCGAAATCGCAGGGGAAGCGTTGCGGCGAGAGCGCCCCCGGGCGGTGAGGCGCAGGCGGCGGCCCGCTCTCCAAGACGGTCACGATGCACTTGTCGCCCGGCTGCACGCGGATCACCAGGTCCCGGGCGGGGTCCAGAGAGACGGAGCGGCCGAAAGGCACGCGCAGCCCGCGGTTGGCCACCAAGATCCCCGCGGCGCCCCCGTCCGGTTCCGCCGGCTGAAGGAGAAGCGGCTGCCCGGCTGAGTCCGGCTGGGTGGTCCCGAGCGCAGCCAGAATAGAGAGCAGGAGCAGCGCCGCCCCGAACGGCGCCCGACGGCGGCGAAGGTGCCCGGGCGGTTCGGCCATGCCGCCTCTAGTGCTGCCTCTCTCTCCTTCACGGGCGGTGAGCGCGAGTTCCGACGGACTTTGGGACCCGGGGACGGCAGGGCGGACGACAAGGTGCAGGAGCCGGGCTTCTGTGCTGCTCCGGAGCGGGGCTCTCTGGGACTCGGCCACTGCCTGCTGCAGGTACTCAAGGGGAGGAGAAGGGGGGTGGGAGCTGGCAGCCCCTCGCGCCGCCCAGGAACTGCCTCCCCCTTCCCGGCCCACCCAGGAACCGAGGCTTAGTTTCTCCGCCGCCCGAAACGGCGGGGAAGCGTCCATTCGCTGAGCGAGCAGCCCCCGAAAGACGGCGGCGGGGGGGGGGGAGGACGACCTTCCACCGACCTCGCTTGCAAGGAAAGCAGAGTTTTTCACTCCGAAGCTTAGGATCTCATCGGCAGCGAAGGCGACGGTTCCATTTCCAGCGATCTTTGCCTCCGGGGCACCGATTTTTTATTAAGGCGCCTTCGAAAGAGCAGGGCTAGTGCCGCTGGGTTTCTGTCGCTTGCAGATCGCTGCCTTTCCTCCCGCAGGTGAGAGAGAGGAACGATGAGCCGGTCCAGCAAAGGCGGTAAAAGTGTTATCTTGCCCTTCTCCCGAGACGCTTTGCTGTTGCTGCAACACAGCTCTCTCATCCCTAAATTATTAGGGATGTGTTCAGCTTAAGTTGGGTTCTGATTCAGGCAGAGTGTGTTGTGTGGCATCCGGGAAGACAACCGATGCGTTTGGTGGACCCAACTTTTTCGTCCGTTATATCAGACAGGAATTCTTAAACCAGAATTCCTGGTAATTATTGTGCAGTTATAGATTGGGGAATATGTGTTAGGCTGCCAGGATAATCAATCAGTTTCTTTCCTAGACCCGATTTAGCAATCAGACTCTCTGAGTGATTGTCAAATCCACTCATTCTCATCAACGTTAAGGGGGGGGGGGAAGGGAATACCAAAACAACATATTTGCCAAATTCATAAAAGTCTGACAATTCTGATAAAAACAAAAACATCCTTGCTTTAGTCAGACCACTTTATTTGCTTCACAATCCAGAGGACTTTAACGCATTGTAAGCTGCCCTGAGTCTCCGGAGAAGGGCGGCATATAAATTAAAGCAAAAAAAAAAAAGTGCACCTGGCAGCCTGGCATATGTTATGCTTTAATGTTGGGAACTGACAGATTCCTCTTTTGAGAGGAATCACATATGCCAGGCTGCCAGGTGCACTTTACTGACCCAAGCTTGTATACAGGTCCTCTGGATTGTGAAGCAAATAAAGTGGTCTGACTAAAGCAAGGGTGGGAAGTACAGCTTTAGAGAGGAAGTTCAGGACTCCTGCAAACTTTAGATTTTGCTAATTATACATTTTGCACTGGTGCAGAATCTGTAAGTCAGATATTTATATCTTGCATGGTGTGTGAACTGCTTGTATGTAAATTATCTAACTTTACAATCATGTGCAGACTGACTTGGGAATAAACCCTGTTAGAGTCTTTACAAAGAAATTTAGGTGCCCTGTACTATTGCATTTGTCAGAACATATGTTTAAAGTCTCAAAAGATTTTTACAAACTGGAAGACTATATGGGAATAAAAGTACATTCCTCAGGCCATGAACTGACACAAACCTCTTACAATTCATTTAGTGCACAACAATAATAAAAATCAGAAAAGTAAAGAAAATATGCAAAGCAACACATGATCCACCCAGTACTGACGTTTAACAATAATACCAGCGACAACAACATACATATTCATCACAAAACAGGCTCATCTACCATCCAAAGTCCAACCAACCTTGAAATTTGCTTCCATGGTACTTCCAGCTTCCCTGTATTTTTATATTTTGTGCCCTCACTATCCCTTTTTACCACTTCTAGCAGTTGCTTCCCATCTTCCATTATAATGCTTTTCAAATTCTGAGAGAAATTAAGAGCTTCAGATGTTAAGCTTGAACATTGCTCTTAAGAGATTTTAAAAACTTGAATGGGCAATCCTTGCCTATTTAATTTATACTTTTGCAAAGATTTCTAGACACTTTTAGGACATGTCTGTGTTGTCTGCTAAGCTCTTTGCATCTAGTAATACCAAATAAAAAATGAGAGAAATTGCAAACTTAAATGTCTCAGTTTAATAAAGCAACAACTGAAAGGTTAGAAATGAAATTTCTGAATGGAGGTCCAGAGTTTTTATATGCTTTGTGTAATAAGATAGCCCTGCAATATATGCCCTGCAGTTGCTGTATAAAGTTCCCCTGTGTCTCATAATTTTGAACTGTATATACTACTCAGATAATCCAATATAACAACCCTACACCTCCAAAGGGTCACTGCATACTATGTCATTCATAGAAGTCAAAGGCATAATGCATGTGGCCCACAGTTTTGCCTCCTGAAAAACACAAATGCTCAAAAAATACTCATTTTTCATGGCATGATATTTGCTGCTTTATTAAAATGGGTGCATTAAGTCTTTGCCAAGGGAATGCACCTGATTTGCACTGAGCCTCTCCTAAAGCCCCTAAAGTGGGCTAAAAAGGCCATCCTTGCCCATTAAAGATCTCATAAGAATTACAAAAATCTTATGAGATTTTGCACCTAAATGACATGTGATGAAATCTAATCAACTGGGATAAGGGAAACATAACCAACTAGGATGCTGGTCAGCTGTATCAAATAAATTACTGAACACATTTGTATTTATTTCTATACCCTTTCCATTTCTCATTTGTATGACTTTGCATGAAATAATTCAGCAGCAGAGAAATTAAAATTCTCACCTAGTGCTCATGTATGTTAGTTTTATTTACTGATTATCCCGTGAAATCCCTGTTACAACTATACTATTCTGTCATATTGCTAATTTTTTTTCTGAAGACAATTTTCAAAACATTTAAATACTTAAAATAATTGTTTTTCTTGTTGCTTGTCCTGGCAATCTCTTGAAGGGTTATTAACTTAAAATACAACAAAAGAATGGCTTACTTATTATATAAATACTTATTTATAGGGATTGCCAATCAGCATGAATTAACTTCAGCATTCCAAAGCACGTTTCTTAATAAATCACCACTATTATTTGAACAAGATACTGAAAGATGTATATTTGAAAATTGTCCTTGATCTGAAATTTTGGAGAATTACTGTAGTTTTAGCAATGCATTGAATGTTGGATTTTGATTGTATTTTTAAAAGTATGCTTGAAAAAGTAGCAAGATTATGATTATAGTTTTCTCTGACAAGCCAGGTTTTCTAACAACAGTAAAAACATTGTGGGTTATATGTTTAGCCAAGCATGAATAATATATGTAATATATATGTATGTATGAATGAGTTTATTCCCTTCCATTTCCAGTTAATGTGAAATTGATTTCTATTACCTTAGTAAATATTACTTTGACTATGAAAACTGTGTTGTACACAAATTAACCTTTAGGTGGTGAGTAAGTTGAGTAGTCTATTGCAGTGTCCCTTTGATGTATCTAAGAGCTGATATTTCAGAGTAGATTACCATGGTAATTACAAACGGCGGGCCGTGTGAACAGAAAGGTCTTCCACAAAACTTGATTTATGGTAATGCACCATCCCGTCACACTATGATCCTTTATTCACAGTCTCATCAAAAACAGGCATCAAGATGACAGATTGAAATGACTATAAATGTATTGAGATATTTACTGTATAAGTAGATATTTGAAGTCTTTATTTAACTTGGACAAATTGCAGGAAGATTTTTATGAGACTGAAGCTAATTTAATCTTAAGGAAATTCAGGTTATATAATGAAATTGGTTTTTTTCATGTAATTTGTAATCATATACTTGCCTTTGAATAGATAATAAATGCATGCAATTACAGGTAGTCATTGACTTACCAGCATAATTGAGCCCAATAGTTCTGTTGATAAGTGAGACATCTGTTAAGTGAGTTTTATGATCTTTCTTGCCACATTTCTTATGTAAATCACTACATTTGTTAAGTTAGCAACATGGTTTTTTTTGAAAAAAGTTTTTTATTTTATTTCTTCTAAACTTATTGTAAATGTACATTATCTTATTCATAATTACTCACACATATACATATATTTTCTAAAGAAAAAAAGATTTTTAAAATTATATTCGGGGTTGCTCTTCTACCCGTTGTTCTCACTTATTTTACAACAATCCTTCTTCTTCTCTCTTTACCTTCCCTGCCTTCTTCTATCCTTTTCTACTTTTTTCTTTGCTCCTCTCCTTCCTCTTCTCTCCTTCCCCTTCTTTCCCCTCCTTCTCCCTTCTTCCCTCCCTTTCTAACCTTCTCTCCTACTCTTTTTCCCCTCCCTTTCTTTCTCTCCTTTTCCCTTTCTTCTGTTCCTCTCTCTCCTTCCCTCCTCCTAGCTTACCCTCTACTCCTCTCTCCAGTCTTTCTCCTTTGTTGTCCAATATTTCTCCTATTGATATCCGAGCAGCCCCGATTTTCTATTAATATATGCTTTCTTTTCCATTTCTTTTCTATTTTACCAATTATACATATATCATCATGCTTGTACATTTATATAGTAACATTTTTTCCTTTTCCCCCCTCTCCCCTTTTCCATTTACACAAGTGTCGTCTGGGTTTCTATTTCTTTTTGTCCTGTCTCTCAAGTTAGCAACATGGTTGTTAAGTGAATCTGGCTTCTCAATTGACTTTGCTTGCCAGAATGTTGCAAAAGGTGATCACATATGACCCTAGGACATTGCAACCATCATAAATATGAGTTAGTTGCCAAGCATGATCACATGACCATGGGGATGTTGCAATGATCTTAACTGTGAAAAATGGTCATGTCACTTTTTTTCCATGCTGGTATAACTTGAATGGTCACTAAATGAATGTTGTAAGCCAAGGGCTACCTGTAATTGAAATATAATGCTTTTTGAAACATTCAGCACTAAAGCAGCAATCATAAATACAAAATAAAATTGTACAAAAAAAAGATTGATTCTTGGTTTTCCTTCAACAATGGGAGTGTTTCTTCCACCAATGGAATTCAGTTAGAGATTCAGTACTGCCAGAAGTAGGAAAGATGTCATTTGATTACTTGGCATCTGACTGACTGAATTATTTCTGCAATTCTGACTGTCAACTCCAGTGGTGTTCTGCAGGTCTAACAGTTCCCCAGAGGAATGGGGCAAGAATACAGTACAGTAAAACAGGCATTGGAAAGTTATATCAATTTCTGTTTTTCCAGTAAAATGCTGATAGGATTAGAAGCAGTGCATGGATAGAAGGAGCCTCTTTATTTGTGGGAGGCAGATCATAAATTCAATGGTATATCTTACATAAAGATAATGCAGCCCTTTTTTAAGCTGTTCTATTAAACGGTTGGACTCATTCCCATGTCTGCAATTTACATACAAGAAAGCATTATTTGAAAGACACCACAGATATGAAAGGTCAATCCAGACATACACAATGGCAAGTGGCAAAGAATTAGAACATGGCAGTAGAATTCACAGCCTGTTTTTTGTCTGCAAGTCGTAGCTGCAGAAAGTGTAATCTTCAAAACCAAGGGAATCCTATGTTCTTTCCCATTACATGATGATCTACGATAAATGGATCATTGGTTTGTTGGTGGTTTTAGCAATTGGAAGTCTTCACTATAGTCTCTATTAGCAAATTGATCAGATTGAAACCTTAAACCCACTGAGTAAGAACAACAAAAAATCATTCATGCAACTATAATATATAGTATGAGATACTAAAATATAACAGTTTATAGCATGTTGAAGTACCCACAACTACTCTTTAATACAGTATAACAGATACTTAAAATGATATGCACAATTAGCATACAGTATATTTACATTATGCAATACTCTTGGTATTTAGAAGGTAATTTTGGCTGGCCTGCTTCCAATTAATTCCAAGGTGGTGTACTGACATGTTAGCTCCGAATTTCAAAGTCACATTTAGGCCAAATTGTTGTTAGTGTGTGGGATAAATTATCTCTAGATCTCTAAACATAACCACTTCCTTATATGGCAAAACTTTTATGGAGTATTACTTAAATCATACTAAGTAATGTGATCTACCCTGTTATTGATAAAAAGGCAAGGAATAGTATAGTAGTTATGTATACAATCAATATTTAATGAGAGGAAGCTCATAGCAAAAAAGCTAATTTTACAGTTTTTAATCTCGGTTGTTCTCAATGGAAAAGATTTAAGGATGTTTTATGAAATGCTATGTGGCTAGAGGGTCCTATGTCTTATTTTACAGAAACTGTATCTTAATCAACATAAGAAAGTTACTTTCAGACTGGAATCCTAAAATTCAAAGATGTCCTATAGAATTATATAGGATTAGGACTATGATTTAATTTCCCAAATACTGATAAGCTGGTCGCTGCAGAGGTAACCTTAACTGATAAAGATTAATTAAAAAAAAAAAGTTTTAAGCTAACCAGAATTGTGTGGATACAACTGATTTGGAGAAATGATCCAACTATTTAAATCTTAAGGCAATGATGACCGTACTGTGCCTTCTCAAAATTCTTTTTAAATTTTCACATAATAAAATAATTTAGGGACTTCTGCCCCCAATCTTATTTTGCAGCTGTAAATGGAATAGAATAGAATAGAATTTTTTATTGGCCAAGTGTGATTGGACACACAAGGATTTTGTCTTGGTGCATATGCTCTCAGTGTACATAAAAGAAAAGATACGTTCATCAAGAATCATAAGGTACAACACTTAATCAGAGGGTACAAATAAGCAATCAGGAAACAATATCAATATAAATTGTAAGGATACAATCAGCAAAGTTATACAGTCATGAGTGGAAGGAGATGTGTGATGGGAACTATGAGAAGATTAATAGTAGTGCAGACTTAGTAAATAGTTCGACAATGTTGAGGGAATTATTTGTTTAGCAGAGTGATGGCATTTGGGGAAAACCTGTTCTTGTGTCTAGTTGTTCTGGTGTGCAGTGCTCTATAGCATTTTTTTGAGGGTAGGAGTTGAAACAGTTTATGTCCAGGATGCGAAGGGTCTGTAAATATTTTCACAGCCCTCTTTTTGACTCGTGCAGTATACAGGTCCTCAATGGAAGACAGGTTGGTAGCAATTGTTTTTTCTGCAGTTCTAATTATCCTCTGAAGTCTATGTCTGTCTTGTTGGGTTGCGGAACCAAAAGAGGAAGGGAGATGGTGGAAATTGGGAATTATTGAAGATTTTATACCGAGTCATAAATTAAAACTACTGTTGCTCTCTGATTAGTGAAATGTCCACTTCATACATTTATATTTTATTAGCATAAGCTAAACAAATCGTCTGAGTGTATTTCAACAGCATAATGTCTGAGGTCTTCAGTTCTATTGCTAAGATGCTTGAAAGGGCAATTCTGCTAAGAAAAGTTCGCTTTATACATTATCACACTGAAATAAGCATATTTACTGGAATAATACGCTGAGATTCCATAAAGTGCTAATTATCAAAAAAAAAAAAAAAGACCTCAACCATCTCCTTTTTCCACTGGCTGCTTTCCAAGAAGGGAGTCGTCTTTCTTCTAGGCATATCTGCATTCTTTGTTCTGAGATGTACAACCCAGTATTTAGCTGTATGAAAACACACGTTTTGTTTGATTGTAAGCTTTTAACCAAACAAACTGAATATTTCTCACAAAGCAAGAACGTATAATACAATGTATAAGAGAGAATGCTCCCTTTATAAATGTTTGGTCCATAAGGAATTCTACATTCCATTATGGAGAATCAGTACCGATTTGTCCAAGTATCTCCACACCTTTGATCAGTAGAGCATCAGTTCTCCTCCTTCATCTAATCAGTTTCATTTAAGCTTCAGGCATGTTAATTGCCTTACAACTGATTAAAACAGTACGATGACTAGACAGTTGCAATAGGAGCTACATTCCATATTAAGTGCAATGATCCTCCCCAAAATGAATGATTATTTTTAACAACCGTGGAACTTAGTTACCTATTAATATGATGGGAAGATAAAAAAGGTGCAGAAATGCTTTGGCCAAAGAAGGTAAGAAAAACTACAAATACAGAATTGCCCATAATGACAATTTATACACACATATATGTATACACACATATGCACACATATTTAAAATGAGTATATCAAAGCTCTTACATTAAAATAATGTTTATAGATGGACAGTGCTGAGTTGAGAAATGCTAATTGGTAGATAAATGCTAACTGAATTCACATTAACTCAATAAATGATTGATGCATTAAAACAACATTCTTTGGAGCCAAGTGTTTAGACTTTGTGCAAGTTCCTTTCCTTTGAAATTTGTTCCTTGCTTCCTTCCTCTTACACTCTTTTGTATCCATTGGATCTCACATTCTCTCTAAAATTCCAATTCCATTCCTTATGGATTAACAGTAGAAAAGAAACTTCTCACGAGAGCTTGGCGCATTCTATTATTGTTAAGAATATCTTCGATTTGTTTATTGCGTTTATGTGTATGTGAGGGGAAAAGGCAAGTGAATTACTTTTGGAAGGAAGAAGCATACCTCCCCCTCAAAGCAAACATTCAGTGGTGGATATAAAGCTCCTGCTCATCACCCCCTCCTCATTTTAAATTGGCTTTTCTTGAGGCACTATGACCTCGATAGTTCAAAAATAAATATTTTAAAAAACAACAGTCATTTAAAAATACGCTATGAGAAGAATTTTTTAAAAATGCCAGTAACAGTGCTCTTGAAACACCCTAAAATAAATAATTAAAGTAAAATTGCTCTCTTAGCAAGCTGTTCCAGAATCTGATAATTACCATCTTAGAGGCTTGGTCACTTGTACCCAATCCAGTGCCCATTTCTGGCGGGGGTGAGATTGGAAAAGAAAATTGCAGAACAGTTCACAGACAGATTCTAAAGGAGATGATTCTAATTAGTTCATCGTGCTTTTCAAGAAATAATAGGAAACTTTGTTATCCCAACAAGCAAAGAACAGCTATCATGGAAAAGAATAAAATTATATACAACAGATGATAAAAAGTAATGTCCGTGTGCTTTGAACAATATACCAAGATGCTTGCTTGCAGCTGTTTGATATGTTACCATCCTTTTAATCCCAGTGCTATTTCTTCCTGTCTGGAAGCAAGAGAGATGGAGAATCTTGGAAAGATAACACAGCAAATGAAAGCTTGTCCTTTTCATATTCTCTTCTGGCAGCTCTCAGTCTCAGTGCTTTTATTTTTATCGGGCTTTACACGTGGTCCTGTTGGCCTTTAGCAGCATGCTACAGATTCTTGCCAAGCGCTGTATTACATTATCTCAGTGATATGTTTGCTAAAGTCCTATGAAACCAGATGCTGGTCTTACTCTGTTTGCCCTTGCTCTGTCACAGATAATTGAGAATATAGCTCCTACCTACTGTAGGTTAAATATAGTGAGGATTTAGTTGGCTCCCTATCATGCTTGCCTGCTGCCCCACCCTCTCTAATTTTAGATGCACATGGAGTGTATTTCTCTCAGCTCTCCAATTTCTTTGTTGCTAAAATAAAGTGTTGGGGGGGGGCAAAAGGGAAAGGGAAGCTTCCTTTGATAAACTGAGTGTGTTGCACCATATTTATTTCATTCATTTTTATGGCTCCAGGATATAAGAAATATATTAAAATGCACGGGATCCTAAGATTTTATCAGGAAAGGATGATATAGCAACAACCTTATGCATTAGTTGATAATAATTTTTCCTGTTTTGCAGATCGATAAAATGAGGCTATGATTTAAAGTACATTATAATAGAAGGTTAAGACAGAAATTTTTAAAATCATATTTTCAAAAAGAAATACTCTTTTTGAGAATATGATTTAACCTCACAAACTATTTTGCCATCTTAATGTATGATGGCAGAATAAAAGCAGTTAATATCAGCCTGATTTGCCATAAGTTTCTTCTCACGAAATATTGATTGCGTGCATATCTACTATAATATTCCTTGCCTTTTTCCTGTTTTGCAGATTGATAAAATGAGGCTGTGATTTAAAGTACATTATAATAGAAGGTTAAGACAGAAATTTTTAAAATCATATTTTCAAAAAGAAATACTCTTCTTGAGAATATGATTTATCCTCACAAACTATTTTGCTATCTTAATGTATGATGGCAGAATAAAAGCAGTTAATATTAGCCTGATTTGCCATGTTTCCTCTCACGAAATATTGATTGCGTGCATATCTACTATAATATTCCTTGCCTTTTTATCATAACAACATAGATCACATTACTTAGCATGATTTAAGAAAGTCTGCGTAAAAGTTTTGCCAAGGAAGTGCTTATGTTTGTCTTAATATGTGGTACCATCTTAATCTAAGGCTTTTTGAATGGAGAGCCAATTTGGTTAAAGACTTCTAGTCCTGGTTTAGCCATGACAGCCAGCTGGGTGACTTTGGACCAATCAGTCTCTCTCAGCCCAATCCAACTCACAGGGGCCTTATTTGTAAAAATAATAAAAGTGGGATAAAAATAAATAAATAAAATTTGTAATGTTCTATACTTAAGTTTGCCATAGATATCAAACATTGATAAATATATATATAAAGCAACATGCATGTTAGATATGTGTGGGAAGCCCTGCACCCCGAAGAATGAAATATTTTGGGAAATATTTAAAAAGGCAGAATATTATTTTTCCCAAAGGAGAAATGGAGAAACATGTTTTTAGAGGCAGAAAGCAGCCCCCAATAAGCAGAATCTTTCCAATCATCCTCCATGTTATTTCCAGCGTCTTTCTCCCAGCTTGGAACTAAACCAGATGAATTTTCCTTCCAACATATGTCAGTTTTCCTATTGACTGAAAGGGGAAAAAAATACCTTAATAAAACATGCAACGGATATAAGATGAGAAGCTGCTGTATACTGAATAACAGAATTTACTATTATGATTGACACATAATAATACAGCATTTCTCTAGGATTCAGACTTCTCTACCAGACATAGACAGACATAGACAATTGTCCATTTTTGATCTGGAGTCACCAATAATATTCCTGTAGTATTTCAATTTGCAGTCTATGAGGTGGAACGTTCTGAGACAACCTAGACAACAGAATTCACAGAGAATGGATTTAGGAGTCCTTGGAATGAAGCACACTTGGTTTTCGGTGACTATTATTTCTTTTTTATTTAACTAAATTCAAATAATAACAAAAAGATATACATTACTTATGAAATGGACAAAGGCCAAAAATGTTTTCACATACCATTTCCCCAAACACAAATTATAAATATACAGTATGGGTGTTTATATACTTTGCAGAGGCACAGAATGGTTTGTTTTGGGATTAACGAAATGAAGTCACTGGTTTGTAAACTATGGCTTCTTTACTTATTTAATATGGCTGGCCATCTCAGTGAATGTGATTCTGGATGACCAACAACTAAAAACAATGACACAATGATCACGAAATAATATACCAGGTTGTCCATCCCAGTTATATTTGTTGTTCTGTGACAACTTCTCTAGCTCTAAATTTGGTTTAGAATGAAAAAGCTATTGAATTATAGATTTTGAGATTAGTTTAAAAGATAAATAACTAAAACATAATTAAACTTACATTTTTAAAAACACTGGCTCTTTATTTTAAAGAATATACATTTTTGAGAGGAAGATTATTAGTTTGTTTTCATGAAAACTTTAATCTTGAAATATGGAAATGTTTTTGTTAATTATCTTTTGATCTTCATTTAAATTTAGAAAAAGCTGGGATTTACTTTTTAAAACAAAAGTTGCATTTCTTTGCAGACTTCTTTGGATATAAAACCCATTGAATTAATGTGGATTAACCAGTGGCGTATCAAGTAGCATTGTATTTAAAATAATATTCCAGGAACTTCAATATTTTGAAGGTATCAACCAATAATTTGGATAGCATAATGCTCCAAAGGCACCTTGCTAATATCAATCAAAAAGGTGTCTTTTCTACAAACTTTTGTTTTATCAAAATTTGGCTCAATAGATTGGCAGATTAAATAACAACTAAGTTTTGCTGCAATCCCTTTTTTATTTTTATTCTGCATCAGAAAATATTCATATTTTTTTTAATGAATTAAAACTTTATACTGGCTTTATTTTACACATGAAAGGTTTAATTTATTTTCTAAAAGCCATTCTCAAAGCAAGGTGTCTATATAAGCAATATCCAAAACAGAAGAAGAAAACTGAATGTGATTTAATTCCCAGCATACAACTGAACTGTAGTATTTTACCTGTATATTGAATTAAATTCTAAAAGGTCAAAAATCTAGTATCCAAAAACAGCAGTCCACCGTTCTTTGGTTAAATTTGTAAAGTCCTGCCTTTTTTTTTCCTTGTTGCCAGTCTTATATTTACATAAACGAAGGTTTGCTTTACTAATCAGCAAGAGGCACCCCAACGTTTAAAGTTTCTTGATTCCTTATCAGATCTCATTCCAGGAAACTAGCAACCAATTTGTCAATACATATCAAAAGTTTCTGTAAACCTATCCTTTTAGCAGATTTACCTCAGCACTTTGTACCATTTCAAAAGCATCTTTGTCTTCTGTGTTATGTATTATACACTAGTGTCTTCTTATAACTCTGATCAAATCAGTACACATTTTGTACTATTATTTGAAAATAATCCAGGATAAGAATATAAGCAACCAGATGTGGAAAAAGTTTACATTTTAGTCTTATCACAAGAGATTATTTATAACATATTCTCTTTCGTAAAATGAATAGACTGTGAAAATCCCTCCCCCAAAAAACCTGCAAAAAGGATTCTGTGTTCAAGTGCTAAATTCAAACCACCATATAATACTTTAAAAGTCATTTTCTGATTCCATTTTGCTTTCTCTCTTATCCTTTGCTGGATTGTTATGGTCAATTTGTTTTAGTTTGCAAATAACTTGTATTTTATATGATATTCAGAATGATGTAAACAAGTGTTTCCATCAGAAATTCTGTCTTGGATATCTGAACTTGGAACGGTAATGCGACTAAAATGTAATTATATACATTTTGCTTTTCCTATTCCAGGCTTCTGTAATCTCACTTTCTCTTCTCATGCTTTGCTGTAGAGATCAAACACGCTTTCTCTATTTATCTCTTCCAAATCACACATTGGAAACTATTTAGATATAGCAGCAGCTGGATAAGCCTTAATTATAGGGTATGCTTATAATTGGAATTTACATTACACATGGTGATCGTTTTCCTACTCACCATTATGCCTGATATGGACTCTTTAATTGGAAAGATATTTGGCAACTTTGCTGGATGAATGTCATAGTATAGCTGAATATACTGCCTTGGATTCATATTTCATGAATTTCTAGGCAGTGTGCTTCATATACAAAGATTTTCTGTGTTGAATTCTTTACCTGCTTTTTCAATAATATATTTCAATAATATAGTACAAGGAAAAAAAGATTTTATACAGAGCCATTTTTCCAGGAATTTAGATTCAATGGCATCGGTGGTGCCTCTTGTCAAAGTGATTTATAATTAACCTCATAAACTCTTCCACCATCTTTTCAAGGCATTGTGATATGCAAAGATATATTATTCCAAAACTCACTACACAGGAAAAAAATAATTATCCAGAAAATATGTCACATTGCTTTATCGTATCAGGAAAGACTTAAACAACTATTTATATTCCTTATAGATCCTGTATCCTTGGTTTTTCTTTATACTAGTTGGAATACTTGCATGCAGTTTTGGTTACCATGATTCAAAAAAGATGTCGAGACTCTAGAAAAAGCCACAAAGATGATTAGAGGATTTGAGAATAAAACATGATGAATGGTTACAGGATGGGTGCAGGTGTATCTAGTCTAACAAAGAGAAGGACTGTAGTGACTTGAGAGCAGTCTTCCAATATTTGAGGGACTGCCACAGAGAGAAGGGACCTGACCTATTCTCCAAAACACCTGGATATGGGACAAGAAGCAATGGATGGAAACTAATCAAGAAGAGAACCAACCTAGAACTAAGGAGAAATTTCTTGACAGTGAAAAAAAACAATCAGAAAAATGCCTCCAGAAGTTGTGGCTGCTCCATCACTGATGATTTTTAAGAAGAGAGAGGACAAGCATTTGTCTGGAATAGTATAGGTTTCTCCTGTTTAAGCAGGGAGGTGGACTAGAAGACCTCCAAAGTCTCTACCAAGTCTGATATACTGTTAATACTGTATAAGAGATACATTTGGATCCAGAGGGTCCATGAGCAGAAACACAGGACACTGTATGGAGAAAAAAAGAGAAGAAAGGTGTTCTTCTCATTTTATTTTATTATTATCTTTAGAAGCCCTTCTATTGGAGTCCTGTAGAAATCATTTGATCCTGTATGCAACCTTTTTCAAGTGACTTCCCAATATAATTCTAATGTTTCTTTCCTGTTATTCCAGACTGGAGTAGATTAGTTTCAGTGAATTTTAGTGGTCTGCCATGCTTAACAGGTCCGTCCTTCCTTCCTTCCTTCCTTCCTTCCTTCCTTCCTTCCTTCCGTCCCTTCCGTCCCTTCCGTCCCTTCCTTCCTTCCTTCCTTCCTTCCTTCCTTCCTTCCTTCCTTCCTTCCTTCCTTCCTTCCTCTTCAACTAGGTTCTAAACAGTTGCTTAAACAGTATTTCATGTGATGTTTTATCTATGGTATTTACAGTCTGACAAGATTGCAATATTTATAATATTAATTTTTTTTATTTATTTTACCATCCATTCATAAAGATTCCCTAGTGATGTTGGTGCAGTACATTGCTGAGACCAGAAGTTTGAAGTCAGAAGTCATATTTTGCTTGGTTTCCTTACCTGTTGTACTAATGAAAAAAGATGGATCATGGCACTGTTGACCAGCATAAATGAAACAAAAATTATAAGGCAATAATAACACTTTTATTTCAAAAAAAATATTTTATTTCATGAAATTGTTTTCCTTCTTTTCAAATGGAAGTGCTGTTAGCTGTTATTTATTCAGTAAGAGAGTCTGAGATTATCTGATTACTAAACCTATTTATTTACCATTTTCATGGTAGAACCCAGAATTCGTATATTAAGAGATAATTTGAAATCTCCACTGTTGTTACATTGTTCCTTGGTGGTTTAGTTGCTTTGAAATAATTTAGTTCTCAATTAGTTTTTTTTTTTTACTTTATTCATTTTATTGTTATTAAAATTATACTTAAAATACTACGGTGATATTTATGGAAAGGCAATATAAGATATAAATAAAATATCCAAATAAGATCTCCATCAGATTGAGGTAAATTTTTATAGAATTTATTAGTTTATGAAAAAGAACAGGTGGTTCAAAAGTTAAGCAGTAAAGTGGTGATGTTTTCATGCATTCCTTTTATCTTTCCAAGTGCCTTGATGATCTTGCAGGTGGCATAATTTATCATATTCAGTAGAATAAAACTGGAAAAGATTTGAAAGATTTATTGAAATAAAATGTTATATACTAAGTGGTTTATAGCAGTCTAACTGAAATAAATTCTTTTGTCAAGTAACTGTTATTTGGAATGTTAATCTTTTTCACTCTGAAAACTTTTTGTTGAACAAAGTTATATGGGACAAATGTAACAATTAGAACTGAATAAGTCTATATCCACACACACACACACACACACACACACACACACACACACACACACCATAATGCCAGGATCCATATATATTAATTTCTACAAAAGCTGGGAATAAGAATTGAAATTTATTTATTTATTTCATGTATTTATATGCCACCCTTCTCCAGAAAGACTCAGGGCGGCGAACACAAGTTAAAAGGTTGACTCAGCCTTCCATCCTTTCTAAGGTAGGTAAATTGAGGACCCAGTTTGTGGGGGCAATAAGCTGACTTTGTATAAATATACAAAAGTATGAAGGCTATTGCTTAATGCATTGTAAGCCGCCCTGAGTCTCCGGAGAAGGGCGCATATAAATCAAATTAAAAAAACAAACAAAAAAAAACCATGTACAACAAAATCCCATTTTAAACCAAATTAAATAATAAATAATAAATAATAAAACCCAGAATCAGAGTCACCCTATTTGTTTGAACAGCCAAGTCTTCAGGTCCCGACGGAAGGAGCGGAGATCAAGAGCCATCCGGAGCTCAGTAGGCAACTCATTCCAGAGGGTGGGAGCACCCACAGAGAACGCCCTACCCCTGGGCGCTGCCAGATGACATTGGCTCGCCGTTGGAACCCTGAGGAGAGCAGCCCTATGTGAGCGAACAGGACGGTGGGAGGCAGGCAGGAGAAGGTCCTGCAAATATGCCGGACCTAAGTCATGTAGGGCCTTATAGGTGAGAACCTTATAGGTGAAGCAGACCCAGAGAACCACTGGTAACCAGTGCAGCTCACGCAGGAGTGGTGTTATATAGGAGTAATGAGGGGCTCCCGTAACAACCTGTGCGGCTGCATTCTGGATCAGCTGGAGTCTCCGGGTGCATCTCTGGGGCAGGCTCATGTAGAGGGAATTGCAGTAATCCAAGTGGGAAGTAACCAGGGCATGAGTGACAGTGCGAAGGTCATCTTGGTCCAGGAAAAGGCGCAACTGTCGCACCAGGCAAACCTGTGCAAAGGCCCCCTGGTCACGGCTGTCAGGTGGTCTTCTAGAGACAGCCGAGCATCCAGAAGGACAACCAAGTTGTGAGCCCTACCAATGGGGGCAAGTTTTTCCCCACCCATCAAAAGTGATGCGGCCTCTGAAACCCGAGATGCCGGCATCCACAGCCACTCAGTCTTGGAGGGGTTGAGTCTGAGTCTGTTTCTACCCATCCAGGCCCGCACCGCCTCCAGGCAATGGGACATCACGGAAAGGGCATCTCTGGGGTGGTCTGGGGTGGAGATGTATAACTGGGTATCATCAGTATATTGATGATATCTCACCCCGAAGCCACAAATGATCTCACCCTGCAGCTTCATATAGATGTTAAAGAGCAGGGGGGAGAGAACCGACCCCTGAGGCACCCCACAATTTAGGGGCCTCGGGATGGACCTCTGCCCCCCCGTCCATACAAACTGCAAGTGACCTGAGAGTAGGAGGAGAACCACTGTAAAACAGTACCTCCCACCCCCAACCCCACAGTAGGATACTCCCTGCAGTAGGATACCATGGTCGATGGTATCAAAAGCCACTGAGAGGTCAAGTAGGAACAGGATGGAGGAACAACCACCACCATCCCGAGCCCGCCAGAGATCATTCACCAGAGCGACCAATGCCGTTTCCGTGCTGTGCCCGCGTCGGAAGCCCGATTGGTATGGGTCTAAGTATTCCGTTTCCTCCAGGAACTGTGGAAGCTGTTGCGCCACCACAGTCTCAACAACCTTCGCAATGAAGCGAAGGTTGGAGACAGGACGATAGTTATTAAGTGAGTCTGGATCCAGGGAAGGCTTTTTGAGGAGCGGTCAAACCACCGCCTCCTTAAGAGAGGTACCAATAAAATGTGGTACCAATAAAAAAACTCATCCCATATTACTTAAGTGATCATTGCAAATGCACTATTTCAGCTTTCAAAGGATGCCCTTTGATGAAAATTGTTTGAAGATACAATTGGTGAGCATGTGCATATACATATAAAATGGTACTTCCATAATACTAAGAATGAAATCCTGATACAAACTAAATTAATCCTTTCAGGAATGTGGCCCTGATCAACCTATGATGGCAATGGTCATTCACTCATAATAGAAGTAGAGTTTCTAAACAAAAGCATCTTTGTGAACATCAGCATCCCAAGCTTCATCTAATTTAACTCAATTCTTATCAGTGATTCAAGTTCTTGAAAAGTGAGGAGCAATGAACAACAGGAGCAACAGTGGCTAATACAAACATAGCAACAATGGTTCCCATTCTTTATTGAAAAGGCTAAGCTGGACTAGTGCTTAGAAAAAAGTAGGCCTCATTTGCAATGCAGCTTAGGACAATACACATTTCTCTGTTGAAAATTAATAGTATTTACATTGGAGTTAATAGCCCCAAATTTAAGGAAATTTTCCAGTCATTCTGGTCAATTTTATGTTTTTTGGATTTTTTTACTTTTAGGCATTCTTGACTTTATTACAGTGGCTAAATTTTGCTACTTCATACGCAAAATAAAACTGATTGAAGATATCATCACTTAATTTTATTATTTGTTCTTTTTATATTTAGATATCAAATAAAAAAATTTGTAGCCATAATGTAGCTTGCCCAATATTCATGTATTGGAAAGAATACTCAAAGAAATATCACAACTTGGCAAAACAGCATTGTGACAAATCCCATTTTTCTTTTTCACTTGCAAGAGAATTCCTCTAAATAGGGAATGGGGGCAGCCAGGCCCAGACATCCAGAGACCAAGCAGTGCCTGAATCAATATATATGGCCAATGTTGCTCAGCTCAACAGACATGTGAACTTCAAGTCTCAGTAGAATGCTGGGAGTTGAAGTCCACATCTTTTAAAGTTGCTGAGATTGAGAAACACTAAACTAGGCTGATATTTTTGTGATTACTTTTATGCTAAATAACTACTGTAGGAATCATCTGAAAGATACAATGATCAAGTAATCCAAGACTATGATTGGTCAGAATGACTTTCCCATCTTGGAAATAATTTTCATCCCCCCAATTCTTTGCTTTATCTCCAAGAATCTGGGAATTATCTACATAAAGGTTCCTGTTAACCATAGGTCTGGTAAGTTTTAGTCAAGTTTTAAGTTTTGTTTTGTTTTATGTTACAACTGACAATTTTTAATTCTTCTTAGTTGAATTCTTCAAAATAGGAAAAATATTGAGTTGGGATTTGAAGTTGATTTTTGCCTAGCTTGTGAGAAGTCTTCCATATGTGCCAAAATTCCCAGGTATCCATTCTTGTTTGGTTTTTAAGGACAGCAAAAATAACATTTACAATAGATTCTACTTTTTACTAAAATGTCAATTTACAGGATTAGATTATTATGAATTAGGGATAAAACTTATTAATTAAGTTTTAATTAAGATACACATAATGTGTGATCAATTAAATTAAACATTTAACATGTAGGATCCATCCTGGCTGGATTCTGAGAGAGAGAAAAAAGCAGTAAATTCTCCTCCCCTTTTATATACAGTCTCTCTCTCTCTCTCTCTCTAATTAATCTGTTGACTGTTTTTTCTTCTTCTTTTATATATGTAACAACCATCTGTTATTATATTTAATGCATAGAAAATCCAGTTTCCAGTCTCCTATAAAACTGTCTAGTGCATTAGTCTAATCAAAGCAGTTAATTTCGCCATTTCTGCTAATTCAGTCAATTTCAAAATTCAACAGTCAGCATCTCTTTTTCTTTCCAGTGTTTGGCAAGTACAATCCTCACAGCCGTCACCATGTGAATGAATAGAATCCCAAATTGTTTTTCAATTGGCTTGTTCATCATACCTGAAAGAAAAGCTTCAGGTTTCATTAATATTTGTATGTTAAATATTTTTGCATTGTCATTGTTATATTTATCCAGTATGTTTTCACATTTTTGGAAGAGCACCATATATGATAAAATGAACCTGGATTTGTACAACATTTCCAGCACTTATAAGAAATTATATATTTTTGCTATTCTGTCTGGAGTCAAGTACCAACAATGCATCATTTTATAAAAGTTTTCTTTCAAACTATAATTTAATGTAAATTTTAGTCCATTCAGCCATACATTCTCCCATTTATCTAGCATTATATTATCCTATTTTTCCCCTATTTTACCATACATTCTTTAACATATTCATCTTCTAGATTCATCTTGATCAACATTTTATATATTGTAGAAATCAAGTGATCATGTCCAGAACATAAATTAATATTCAATTTAATTCCTATGAAAAAAAAATCAGATTTAAATCTTTCAAAAAAATCTATAATAATTAAACCAATCACAAGCAAATTCTTCACTTATTAATTATTCTCTCATCTTTATTTTAAATCCTTCTTTTTCAAATATCAATAAGTCTCGATATGTCATCCATTTACATTCCGATATTATCCCTGTTCTATGTAGTGCTTCATGCGATGATAGCCAAAGTGGCACTTTATCAGCCAAAAATCTTCTTTTATACTTCCACCATATACACATGATTTTGTAAAATCTCCATTCACCATGATACAAGTTTTCTGGAATGTATATAGATGGACTTCAGACCCTGTATAAAGCCCAATCCAAAATCCATCTTTTCCATTACTTTAAACATAAAGGTCCAGTTCAAGTTGTCAATCACTTTTTCATTCATCCAGAAAGATTAATGCAACCTGTCTGTCGCTACATTATTATAAATATTCAATTATATTCAAAATTACTCTTAACATTATCTTTTAGATAATGTTCTTTTAGGTAAGAAACCACTTTGGTTTTCATGTATATAATCCTGTAAAATTGTTTTAAGTCTTTCTAAAGACTTAAATAGATGTAAAGAGTTTGTAGTCATTATTAAGGAGAGAAATTTTCTAGGAAGTGCTAACCATCTAATGGACAATTTAACAGTTACCAGATATCCATATGGATTTGTCCATAACAAATTTTGACAGAACAAAATCATTTCATTTTTAATTAGATAATTTATTATATTTAGGGAAAATTGCATATAAAATATGAAGAATTTGACAAAGGATACTGTAAAATTCTGATTAGCAAACTAAATGGTTCTACAATTAAGCAGATTCACAGCTGACTTGAAAATTGTATTCTGAACACGATCAAAGTTTTTTCAACAAACTAGAGTAAAGTGTCAGAACAGAAATCGATAGAATTCAACTTTTATTTTCCAGAAATTAGCTCATGTAATCGATCCATACAAAAATGTTGTTTAGAAAAAGCAGATTGCATCTTTATAATTCCACCAGGGTATTAGGAAATGAGTTCAGTTCCTAAGTAATGTTTGATTTGCTGGCTAGACCAGGATATCACAGATCACTTTCCTTCAGGGCAAATCAACATTTTCTCCAGAGATGCTTGCTTTCACTTATTTCTGTGTTCCCATAAACTGATGATAAATGCAAGGAATGAAGTGGGGGATGGGGTAAAGATAAGGCTTGGATGACCGTATGAATATCCAGGAGGGTGGCCCAGATAATTTCTCTCCAACTATAATGTATGAAACAAACCTGTGTTGAAATTCAACATCTTATTCAATAAATTAATTAAACTGGGCTAGATTTGATGGTAATAATTTAAATTCAATCTCTTGAAATGCAAAATATTTGTAGCTGTAATAATTTGTCTGAGGCAATTTAAAAAAATAAGGAAAAACGAATAGCATATATGTGCGAGTGGAATCTTTACCTTTAGATATCCAAGCTAAAGTATAGTAAGATAAATATGATCAATTGTTTAAATTAATGGATAAGGAGTAAATTTAAGATTAAACTTTATATTTTGTGCATCTGAATTATTTAGGCTTTGATATGTATGTATCTATCTTGTAAAAATAAACCAGTGCTTTATTATATTTAAATAATGGCAGATAATTGAATAGTTTCATATCTTCTCCATTGATCTCAGGTTTATTTTGTGTGGGTTTTTTTTCAGATTCAACCATGCCCTTAAATTTCCTTGCATTTTAGCTATCTGTTTGTTCTGATGAAACTAATACACAATACTGCATTTTTGCAAGAGTAAATGTAGTAAATACTTAAGAAATGTTAGGCAGCATTTGATCCAATTCTCTGATCCAATTCTCTGATCCAATGCTTCTGATCCAATTCTCTGCTTTGATATTCAGATTAGGGTTTCTAAATGCAAGGTTCAATTGTTTTCAGGAAATACATTATGGGGCTATTCTGTGAAGCAGCAGCTGGTCTGGCAATTGTCCTTGCTTTGTGCTGAAAGAAATAAGCACGTTTGGGCATGTGGAAGAATGGGGTGCTTCTGCATCCTCATTCCATGGCTATCTGTGTCATGACCCGGTTGCATCCTGAACTCAGAGTCAGGATACACCTTTTCGTTTTCCTCCACATTATTAACTTGCAAAGCCTCCAGACATATAATTATGAAGCATTAAGAAAGTGCCAGGCTTTCTTTTCCTTGTTCAAAGAAAATAGGTGCAGTAAAGATAAAGTGATTAACCTTCCAATCAACAGCCATATGTTCTGTTTTAAAAGCATGATTCTTCGGACCCTGGAAATGTATAATATTAGGAATAAAATGACTTTTGAAAACAAAGACCAAATATGTGAGTTAAAGTTTATCTTAAGATCAGATTGGGAGTATTTTATTTCTGTTTTATTTTTGAAGTCATTTAACTCATTTCATGATACTTTTATTTTGATTGCATTTAAAGAGGAGAAAAGGATTGATGAGAATAATGTGTGCATCTTTTAAATAGCATTCTGTATAAATCGGTACCATTTTCACAAGAACTAAAGCAAAGCATTTTTGCCTTCAGGCCTCTGGACCAGAGGTCAGTTACTAATTTATACTAAGGGGTCACAATCGGACTAAAGTATTACAAACCTTGGAACTCACAAACCTGGTGGGAAAAAGAACAGTTATTCTTACAGTTTTATGCACATAGAATTTGACATTTCTGCTTTAAAGTTATTTTTTTGTTTAAAAAATATTTTTTAAATATATTGAATGCTTATGCATTGGATTTAAAATGTCTATATATTGTATTTGTTCTACTTTATAAGACATTTTGAATATTTTGGAAATAACATACACATTTCAAACTTAAATATAGAAATTATATTAATGATATATTTACTTACTTTTGGGGTAGTAAAAGAAGGAAGCTTCTAGCATCTATTTAATGAAGAAAATGTAACGAATTATAACAGCTGCTTTTGGAACCTTAAAAAATTTGAGATTTATTTACGTGTCTTGTTACTGAATTGTAAGTCTCCTTGACAGGTGTGATTTGTGTACAAACACAAGGAATAGAAATGTATGTGTGTATACATCCCCATCTGCTTCGACAGTCATACTGGAATCTAATGATATTGATTGCAAATCAATATCATTTATTGCCACACTTGATTTTTGCAGCCTCTGGAGGTTTGAAAGTTTCTTCAGATATAATTTGGTAGCAAAACATCTGTTTTTAGTAGTGCTTTTTATGGGTTTAATAATATAGAAAAATCACATATTATATAATTTATAATCTTTAAAAGGATTAAAGCAGACATGTAACCCTATAGAAAGCTTAATGTACTGATTTTGCATTTAATATCCATGGCCCACATATATACAAATAAAACAAATTATTTGAAAAATCAGTCCTGTTCCCTCTAATACTATGTCTTCTACAACTCTTAGAAGATCACTTTTTAAACAAATACCTAAATAAATATGGAAAAGGTGTACTTTTCCAATTCTTGAAACACAATTTCAGTTCAAACTGCAGTTATATCCTTAATATTTTAAAAATATTATTTTCTATCCCTACCAACTCTACTTTTCAATGGTTATACATAGAGTAAGAACTATAGATACAACTTTTTAAAAAATATTCCAGCTATTTTAAAAACATAAACCAGGTCAAGGGCTGACAGATTTATTACTGTATATAAACTTTGAAGGCTGGAGTCCATGTTAGATTTTTCTTTTAAAGAGAGAAAATTTATTTTGTTTTACATAGAAGAAATAATTAATGTGTTTGAATGAAGGAACATTATTCTTTCCCCAAATCTGGAAAGAAACCAAGGGCGATTTGTTCCATTAATGACAGAAACTTGGAAAAAAGGGCTATTTACCAAGAATGTTTGTTCAACAAACTGCCTTCAGTTCAAGAATTGTCTAGTGAAGTGAGCTTTTCCCCTTTAATCGTGACTTAATGAACTCCCAGTATGTTCGTTCCCTCAGGTCTCCAAAGGTCAAAGAAGCTGACTGAAATGCATTGTTAGCCCTTATTGTGCTATAATATGATAACATCACTCTAAGTATTCAGAAGAGAAGTTTCCTGTTAGCAATAATCAGGAAAGAGCTATTTAATTGGTGGAGTTTATTGAAGTGCATTACTAATCTTTTTAGCTTTTGCCCTTTTAATAGCAAACTGAAATGGCAATCTTTTAATTGGCTTTTAATAAAAAGAGGAAACTTAGAATATTCTAATTATGCCAGCATTTCATGCTCAGTTTAAATAAATGTAAGAAAAGTTTACCATCACACTATCGTAGTACAATCCTCTTTATGTTTACTTGGCAATTAGTTCTTTTTTGTTAAATTGAGCTTATTTCCAAGACAAGACTTTTGGATTTCCAGATTCCTTCAGTTTATACAATCAGTGGCTGTATTTATACCAGAGTTTGGCCACCTTATGTCTCCAGATACTGGAAACTACAAATCCTCTCCATTTGCTGAATTGCCTGGGACTAATAGCAGTTGTCCAAACTATCTGAAGGATCCCAGGTTGTCCATCACTGCTTCACACATCATGCTGAGTCATAATGTGCTTTATAATTTTAGGGCATTGTATGAACCCAATCAGTTCGCCTCAGTGGTGGATTTCAAAATTTTTTACTACTGATTCTGTGGGTGTGGCCTGGTGGATGTGGCTTGGTGGGTGTGGCAGGGGAAGGATACTATAAAATCTCCATTCCCACCTCACTCCAGGGAAAGGTTATTGCAAAATCCCCATTTCCTCCCGATCAGCTGGGACTTGGGAGGCAGAGAATAGATGGGAGCAGGGCCAGTCAGAATTTTTACTACCGGTTCTCTGAACTACTCAAAATTTCCGCTACCGGTTCTCCAGAACTGGTCAGAACCTGCTGAAACCCACCTCTGGTATGCCTACTGAGAAGGGTTAAAACAAAGTCAGTATTGCTGCCATGACTGTGCATTCAAAGCCCTGTCCCAAAGGTGCTTTTTTCTCAAGAGGCAACTAGACTTTCTGGTTTTTATTTGAAGACATTTTGCTTCTCATCCCAGAAGCTTCTTCAGCTCTGACTGGATGGTGGGAAATGGATGATGGCTGGGAATTCTTCAGTCAGAACTGAAGAAGCTTCTGGGTTGAGAAGCGAAACTCCTTCAAAGAAAAACCAGAAAGTCCAGTTGCCTCTTGAAACAAAGCACCTTTGGGACAACCGTGACCCGGAGGACTGAGAATCTCCGTTGACATTCAAAGTCTTGCTTCTTGTTTACATGCAGAACACATAAAAATGAAACTAGGCTTCACTTCTGCAGTTGCATTTCTGAATTCTGCATTTTTTTTTCTGACCCTGGGCTTCACTTGGACTATAAAAGGTGAGCCCAATTTTTTTAAAAAAGACATATTCAGGTAGTCATTGACTTACAACCATAATAGGGACTAGAATTTCTGTTGCAAAACATGACAGTTGTTAAGGGAATTACATCCAATTTTACAACTTTTTCTGTCATTCACTGCAGTTGTTAAGTGAATTATGCCGTTGTTAAGCAAATCTGAGCTTGCTCCATTGATTTTATTTGTCGGGAGCAGGCTAGGAAGATCACTGCAACCAGTGCAAATACTTGCCTGCATTTACAAGGCACCTGAAGTTTGATCACCTGACTATGGAAATGCGGGTCATAAGTGCAAATACCAGTTGTAAACCATTTTTTTCAGTGCCATTGTAACTTCAAACAGTCACCAAATGAATGGTTGAAAAACAAGGATTGCTTTGTAAAACAATGCAAATGTCAGATACACCTATCAGGCTAACTACTATGAAACAATATTAGGCAGAGCAGAGAAAGTGAGTAAGAAAAGGAAGGAAAAGTAATTAAAGATAAGTGATTAAAGAAACGGAAATGTAACAGGATTCAGTTTACACCAAGATCATTCTGCTCCGTTCCTCAGATTTCTATTCTTGCACATCATTCTTGCCCATACCATGTCCATTGCCAGTTCATACCTTGCCTCTTGCTTTTAAAAATTTTCATCTCTGTTTTTGAGGGTATCAGCAACTCCATCTAACCACAAATTTTTGTGTCCCCCTCTTTCTCTCAACCATTAATTCTTCCAAATGTTGCTTTTCCAATTCAGATTTTATTTCCTGTATATGTTTGAGGCACTTCAATGTACTTTCATATTCATCATTCATTTTTGTAATTGGTTTTACAATCATTTATCACCAATTTGTTCTTGTACTTGCTGGTTTTGTTTTTGCCATTTATGTATAATATACTCCAATTTCTCTATCAAATACAACTGCACTAATCTATTCGTCAATAGAGCCTTCTTGTATCATGAGGATGTTATGACTCCCTTTTATCATTATTATTTTTTTTAGACCATTTAAAACATTTTGAGCATGAGCATTCATTTTAGGTATTTTTATTATTCTCATACACAGTGTCTACAATACTCCTTCCAGCATTTTCTCCCTTTTCAGATTAGTTCCAAATAATTTCATCGCTGTTAGTCTTAATTACATTCACTGTGCAGGATGTCGTTATTTTAACCTGTTTACTATTCCCATTTTTAAAGTTTCCACCACAATATCTTTGTTGTTCTTGCCTCTTTTAATTATTCCTTGCTCTCTTTTACCATATCTTTTTTAATTTATACATTACAGAGTATTAATTTACTTCATTTAATTAGCTTATAAACTAAATAAAATACAGTTAATATGATTGCTTATCAATATTTATTATTTTTACCTCTCTAAGGTAAAAAATGCAATATGGCAGAAACAACTATGTTGCAGAGCAAAGGACTGTCATTTAATTGGCAAGAATGTAAATCTAGCCTCTGATTAAAAGAAGCAGCCAGTATTCATGCTAGTGATGCCGGAATTTTGCTTTTATGTTTTCTCCAAAGCCAGTAATTCTTTTATGAGCTGTGTTTATTATACATACCCTATAACTCCCATGTCATTAACATAGTTTGAAAGTTTGAAGGATAAAAGGTGATGCATATTATCACTGAGAATTGAGTTTTCACATTTATATCATGAAATAGTTTCACTTAGCTAAACATTGCCTGCCTTTGGATATTTATAGATTAGCAAAACACACAAGTGTTTTGCTGCATTCTGGGCTTAGTTGGAACACATTTATGGCTGATTCTTTTCCAATTTGTTTGAAAGCGGAGCATGATGGGTGTTTTCTTGAATTGTTGGGATCCTGCTGACCTTGTGAGAAGTTGGTTTTCCCCTTGGTGCAGTGGTGGGTTTCAAATTTTTTTTACTGCCAGTTCTGTGGGTGTGGCTTGGTGGGCGTGGCTTGGTGGGCATGGCAGGGGAAGGATACTGTAAAATCTCCATTCCCACCCCACTCCAGGGGAAGGATACTGTAAAATCTCCATTCCCTCCCCAATCCAGGGAAGGTTACTGCAAAAGCCCCATTTTCTCCTGATCAGCTGGGACTTGGGAGGCAGAGAATAGATGGGGCGGGGCCAGTCAGAATTTTTACTACCGGTTCTCCGAACTACTCAAAATTTCCGCTACCGGTTCTCCAGAACTGGTCAGAACCTGCTGAAGCCCACCTCTGCCTTGGTGAGAAATCAGTTCCTGGTCTATCAACTGAAGCCAGCCATTTCTCTCTCTCTCCATGCTCTACAAAGATTCAATGTCTGGTTCTTAATTTTGTTTTTTCCTATAGTTTATTTTCAATATAATGGAGGAATATATATTATAATATTACTAATATAATATACTAGAATTTTTCAGTTTCTCGAACTGGTCCTCTATGGTAGCATGAAACCTGTCACTTTTTCCTCTTTTAATCCCTGTGTCGGGGGACGGACAGATGGACGTGGAGTTACTTCATGGCAGGAGGTAGGACACTGCTTGGACAATATTATTTGTATTCTCTTATAGCTCTCCTGGAAGAGAGAAATGGAAAAAATGATTGAAAACTGGTAGAGTTGACAACTTTAGACATTTTTGAAAAATAGATAATGGTTTCTTTTATATATATATATATTTTAAAAACTGCTTTGTAAGAAATTGTGTGTGCGTATTTAAACATTGATGGCTTAGAAATGTCCATTGCCTCCCTGTGCTTATCCAGTTCAAACAGCAGACGGCCTGTGTTTATTTTGAAGAACATCAATCAGAACAGAGCTGGAAGGGACCGTGGAGGTCATCTAGTCCAACCCCCTCTTGAAGCAGGAAACCCTATACCTGTGATGGCGAACCCATGGCACAAGTGCCCAAAGTGGCACGCGAGCCATCGCCCTAGATCAGGTCCACCGTGCATGTGCACATGTCTCCTGCCAGCCAGCTGCTTTTCGGGTTGCTGCCAGACATGTAGGAGACATGCGCGCATGCCCATGCCGTTCCTCCCAGGAATCTCTACGCGGCCTGTTTTGGATGCCAGGTAAGTACAGGGCTGGCGCGGAAGCTCTGGGAGGGCGAAAAATGGGCCTACCTGAAGTCTGGAAATGGGCAGAGCGTGCATAGGGGGGCATTGCATTATAGGTGTGGGCACGCACTTTTGGCACCCGAGGAAAAAAGGTTAGCCATCACTGCCCTATACCATTTCAGACAAGTGGCTGTCCAGTCTCTTCTTTAAAGCTTCTAGTGGTGAAGCACCCACAACTTCTGATGGCAAACTGTTTTACTGGTTTACACTGTTAAGACATTTGTCCTTAATTCCAGGATGCTTCTCTCCTTGATTAGTTTCCATCCATTGCTTCTTGTCTTGCCTTTTAGTTCTTTGAAAAATAAGTTGACCCTTCTTCTTTATGGGAGCTCCTCAAATACTAGAATAGTGCTATCATGTCACCCATAGTCCTTCTTTTCTTTAGACTAGCCATATCCAGTTCATGCAACCGTTCTTTATATGTTTTAGTCTCCAAGCCTTTAATCATCTTAGTTACCCTTCTCTGCACTTTTTCAAAAGTCTCAACATCTTTTTGTAATGTGATGACCAAAACTGGATGGACATCTTAAGGATGATCCAAAGAGTCTTGAGTGTGAAGACTTTTCACATATCATTTGGAGCCTTTGTCTTTTAGGCAGCCTGTTGCTAAGGCAGACTAAAGCTTGTCCAAGATGTCCTGGCAAGACAGTAGCATCTCTCTCCTGGAAAAATGGAAGACCCCCCCTCCATCCAGTCAATCTATGGCACATGAAGGTGGAGGCAGGTGAGATGGGCAGTTTGCAAAGCTGCTATTGGCCCAGCAGTTCTGCTGTAGGACCATTCCCTTTTGGATGCAAAGGAAACTAGAATCCTAACTTCTACGATCCTTCTTCTCCCAGCCCCCCATGGATTAGTCCACTGGTCCTTCAAAACGACCAATATTTTACTCATGTAAATGGAAAATGTAATTCAAAGAACTTTGCTGTTGAGTTTCTGTAGTGGGAAACTCTATTCCCAGGAGCTGAGGCTATCAAGGAAGTCCTAGCTCCACATTGGAACCTCCTCATGAAATATTGTTTAAAAAGTTTACTCAGTCATAGAATGTAACTGGCATAGATATGGCCTCAACATATAGTCACATCTTTTTTTCTCTGACTGATGAAATGGCATAACTACTCTAGATGGCATGACTACTAGATGCTATGAGGTAACAATACAAAACTCTTAACTCTCTGCTGCCACTTAGTGGTCAGTAGGTCATTTTGGAACAATTCTATGAAACCACCTCATAGCTGAGCGTATCTTTTATACCTCTCCTTCATTCATATTCTCACCTTGGACTCTATTTCCTTTACAGTTAGGCAGCAGTTACATCTGGGTGATTTCTGTTTTGCAAATCACGGAGATACACTCTTTGCTGCTAGGTAGCCAGGTTTATAACTTGATTGTCTTTGAAAAAAACAAAGAAATAATTGACAAATTCACCTGTCAATTGCAAAAGGCAGCTTGATTCGTAACAGCTTACATTCTGCAACGAAAATCCACATCTGCCTATTGCAGGTCCTTGAGAAGGATGTGATAGGCAGATAAAAATGCCAAATCCAGTCTGCACATCTGGCTGACTCTGTGACAAAGCAAATATCTGTCCTTCAGGAAATGAAACAATGGATGGATTTGTGATTCTTTGCTAACAATGTTTCTTACACCCAGTCAGTATAAAAATATACTTGGATAAATAAATAACAGACACTATTTGTGGCTCTTTTGGGGAGGTTCAGGGCTTACCTGAAACATGTGCTGCACTTTCTGATCTTGGTTTGCTATGCTTTCTTGTCATTCGGGTTCCAGGGAGCACAAGCAGAAAAATTCTTACAAAGAGAGAGAGAAAGAAAATACTGAAAGTGTGTAGAAGCTAATTCTGGAAGGTTTATGTGCTCCATGAAAAGTTCATGTGTAAAGTCTTGGGTCAGATTTCTATGTTCAAAAATAGTGGCTCTTGAAAGTTGGGCTAAATTCCTAAAATAAAATCGGCACTATTTATGAACATCAGCTAAGAATAACTTGACTCCCTGGAGATAGAGAAGCATAAATTTGGGTTCGTCTTATTCTCCTTTTAATTTATCAAATGCATGCTTTTTTTTTTTGTTCATGCATTTAAAAACAGTCTTTTACATTTGCAATCACATTCCTGAGCAGCACGCCCTGAAAGAGAATTCACTGCATGCTACAGCATCTACATTCAAAATGTGCCCACTGACTCAAAAAGGACACGTAGTCTTGTGTGATATCAATGATTCTTCACTACATTCTTAACTTCTGCTCCATCTTTGAGGGCAATCTACAAATATTTCATTTGTCTTTCTTTATGAAGTAATATTTGTATTACAATACAGTAGATACAGATACAGATTAACAGAGTTGGAAGGGATCTTGTAGGTCATCTAGTCCAACCCCCTGCCCAAGCAGGAGACTCTATACCATTACTGACCAATGCAGTCTAGTCTCTTCTTGAAGGTCTCCAGTAATGAAGCTCCCACAACTTCCGAAGGCAAGCTGTTCCATTGGTTGATTGTTCTCACTGTCAGAAAATCCCTCCTTATTTCTAGGTTGAATTTCTCCTTGATCAGTTTCCATCCATTATTCCTTGTCTGGTCTTCAGGTGCTTTGGAAAACAGGTTGACCCCCTTCTCTCTGTGACAGCCCCTCAAATATTGGAACACTGCTATCATGTCTTCCCAGGTCCTTTCCTTCACTAGACTAGCCATGCCCAGTTCTTGTAGCCGTTCTTCATATGTTTTAGTCGCCAGTCCTCCAATCATCCTGATTGCTCTTCTCTGCACTTTTTCTAGAGTCTCAACATCTTTTTTATAGTGTGGTGACCAAAACTGGATGCAATATTCTAGATGTGGTCACCTAGAATACAGTAAAAGTATCAAAGGTGCTTTTTCAAAAGGTAACGACTCTTTTTTCCTTGAGGAAGAAGATGTTTAGCTTTTCATCCAAGAAACTTCATCAGTTGTGATACAGTCCAGTTGCGTTTTGAAAAAGCACCTTTGAGACAACCATGCCCTCAATGACTGAGAATCTCCATAGACAATACAGTAAAAGATCATCATCTGAAATACCATTTGGTGCCGGCATTTTCCTAGGAAATAGTGAGCCTACCAGGTGGTTACACTGTGTGTGGGCTGTAACTTCATTTTCCCACAGCCATATTTGTATTTGTGCTTTAACTGGTTTAATTTTTAAAACATGTATTATATTTTATATTGTTTATTTGTTTTATTGTATATAGCCTAGAGTCATGTGAGATGGGCAGCTATAGAAATTTAATAAATAAATAAATACAATTCTTGACAAGATAGATTTTATTTTTACCTAATTTTGCTCAACTTGTAGCATTTTGCTAACCATAGTGTTCATCTCAAAGCCAGATATAATTTGTAAATAAATAAAGGAGCACAAAGACCCAGATTGTTGGGGTCAATATGCAAATAATGCTTACATTGTAAACTACACAGAGAGTGCTGTAAAGTGCTGTGGGGCAGTATATAAACCTAAATGCTATTGCTATTTCCCCAGGAAACCCAACATTCCTAGGCTTTAATGGTAAAATGAAATTTTCAGGATAATTTTCAGCACTAGTCAGCAGATGCTAAGCACATTAGTATGTGTGATTAGTATATTTATGACAGAATTACGGTTAAGAAAGAATGTTCATAAATAGATAAAGTTTATAGAAGCACATGCCAAGAATTGCCTTATTGCTTCTTTGTGGAAAAAGGGAATCCACCAATCACTGTTTCCATGTGAGTTTAACTGATGACATTTACAAGTTAATGGATTTATGACTTCATCTCTAAGGTAATCCTGCGAGCTGCAGCAGCAAGAACCACTGCTGAAATTCTTCCAGGCCTGCTGTTGTTTCTAAAAACAAGTCACTGCTTGCACTCTAGGAATATCCCTTTAGGATATTATGGGTGTTTATTTCAAGGTACTTCCATGACATCCCTGCCTGATAATATTATTTTAATTTTCTACCAGAAGCTCCTTAGATAAAAAAGATCCCTTTGTATAACTAAAAGAATGCGTATGTATTTTCATATATATGAAAAGCGTCTCTCTGAAGTGTCAGTTGTTCTAAGTATTAGCATTTGAGTTGAAATCTGGTCAGCCAAATCATCAAGAATTGCTAATTGGAACCAAGAAAGATTTTTTGAATTTTAAGAAAACTGTGTGAAAATCATATATGGTCAGAGGTGGGTTCTACTTACCTTTACTACCGGTTCGCAATGGGGCGATGTGCACTTGCTTCGCTCGCGCAGAAGCATTTTGATGACATCAGGATTGGTGGGCAGAGCCTCCTGCCCGTTTTACTATCAGTTCTATAGTACCGGTGTGAACTGGGGGCAACCCACCACTGTATATGGTCCCTTCCTTTATATAATCAGTGTCTTTGGAGAAGTTCTAGGATAGACTATTGGTTTGAGCACCTTACCACTGTTCTACTTCCCACTTCTTCTAAGTTCTACATTAGGGCTATGTAATTTGTCACCATGTTTTTGTCAATGGCTACATAAGTGGCTTTTGTAAGTGACTACATACATTAAGATAACTTATGGAACATGTATTTTAAATGATTAATTTTCTACTTTGAATGACAAACTATTACTTTATCTGATAATTTCTGTGCAGTTTCAAGTGCTGAACCATAATTTCTGTGGGGCCTTCAATATGTGAGTCTAGGGCACTGACTCCAATACTTCAGAAGGAACCATTTACAATATGAATATGAAGGTAAGTAGAGCTAAAATATGCTGCAATTTTAAAAAGGGAAGGAATTTTGGAACAAGAATAAGAGGAGAAAATAGCAGTAAGAGAAATTTGTTTTCCTGAAACTAGAATAAGGATGGAAATCTTTTGGGGGTCCTTTCCCCAGGTTTTTTAATGCTCCACTAATTTATTTATTTATCATATTTCTATAGCTGTGTATCTCACATGAAAGTGATTCTGTGTGACATACAATACTTTAAAAACCAGTCACAATTAAAAATAACTACAATTAAAACAGGACTACAGTGCTAATGTTCTCAATGCTCTTTTAAAGCTAATAGGTATGCCATCTTGTTATTTTGCCACTAGCAGCAAAATTTCTTGACTGTATTCTTCAGAAGTAATCATTTGGAAGGAAATGTAGTATGTTTAACTAAATTGACTGAAGTCGTATTTAAAACATAGAATGGGAATAAACAATTTTTAGACTTTCTGGAACGGCAACATTAATCTGGAGATGCATTGAATAAGCAATTACATTAACTTTTAAACATGTCTCCAAAGAAATGTATTTCCAATGATATGTTTAGAATGGAAGTCTTGGTGACTGATATTACAAATTTAATATTACAGTTTATAGATGATTTTCTTTATATCTTTTTTCAAATACACATATTTGATTTTTTTTAAAAAAGCCTCCCTATGAAAGACAGATTTCTAATCTAATCTTTTTATGAGTTTTCATAGCTCTAGTAAACAAGATAAAACTACTCATTAAAAAGGCACAAAATCATTTATTATATACACCTTGGAAGAGTAGATGAAAGCAAAGCAAGATTCATTATCAGAGAATCCAAAACAAATAAGAAGGAGAAGCAGAGGCAGGATAATAAGCAAGATAAAGAGGGAAGCTCCATTCCTGGACAAGTCTATTATCATTTTAGAGAATCCTTAGATCTGCATCAACATTCCTTTCTCTTGTAGCCCCCTCTGGTTTCTGTATCAATATGACAATTTATTGTCATGTTCTGTAAAAGATCTTAAAATTATATTAATGGAAAATAATAATATTCTTTGTGACGTGATAGAAAACATGTAACATTCATCCAACATCTCTGAAGACTGAGAAAACCCAGAATATGCTATTGGAAAGAGACATGTGAAATATGGAAGCATTTACATTCATTTACAATGCAAATATTCCTTTGATGCATCTCAGTTCTTTACCCCACATTTTTATTGATTAAAAAAAGAATGGGAAGGCAGAACATGAACAGTGACACAAATTGCACAATCACACTAATTACACACAGTGCTGTTTCCAGTGGCTTTGGAAAGATGATATAGGATAGATATGATTTACAATATTCATTCATTTATTTAATTACTATAATCTCCCCATCTCAACCAAATGACTCTTTTCTTGCCAAACTCTTTCCTGCTGTTTATGTTTCTTCCTTTCTTCCTATTTTTGCCAGATTTTTGTCTCATTTTGATGATCTGAATATAGAAACTCACTGGGAGGATGCCACATATAAATTAATCTGGAAATTATCCACAATAATTTTTCAACAATTCTTGGCAAAACTTATGTTGGTACAACAATGTCTGGGGTCCTTATTTAATGTACGATAAAACATAGTTTTATATCATTGGTTATAATGGATTAAAAGTTAAATAAAAAGACAAATAGAAGAATGAATGAATGAATTAACAACATTCTCAAGGGTTTATATTTTGAGACAAATTTATGTTTAAACCTGCTGGAATGATTCAATTCCTGTAATGTTTTCATAGCATTTTAACTATTTATTTGTCAAGAATAACAACATGACAAACTGCCTTCTGTAGAAACAGGCCGTACACAGCTTAATGCTTTTCAACCTCAGCAACTTTAAGATGAATGGGCTTTACCACTCTGGCTGGGGAATTCTGGGAGTTGAAATCCACACTCTTAAAATTGCCAAGACAAATTTTCATGGGAAGCAAAGGCTCTAACACTGAGTTGCAATTTCTTATTTCATCTTGGAAACACTGGTGATTTTTCTGTTGATAGCTACAATGTATTTATAATGAGTGCTTATTAAAAAGGAGTGGGGCTTTGATCAATTGCATCCTCCACTACGAAGGCAATAGTACTTTCCGTGAACTGTTTGGGGATATGAGGCATGAAGGTGTGAAGAGTTCTTTTTCTTGCCGGATGTTCAGGAAGCTCAGGGTAAGATTAAGAATTGTATCAATGCTCTTTGTAGTCAAAAGGCATAATAATAAACAGTAATGGGCATTCCTGAATACTTCCTGGATTATGATTCCAAAAAAAGGTTGGAGAAACCTACAGAAACCTACAGAAACATAGCCAAAGGAAGGCTATTGCTGAGCACATTGTAAGCCGCCCTGAGTCTCCGGAGAAGGGCGGCATATAAATCAAATTAAAAAAAAAAAAATGCAAATAAATTTGGCAGGTGAATGTCATGCTTGTCTTCCTTGTTGATTCAAATCCTTTAGTTTGTTTCCTCACTCCTCCCATTTTTTCCTTGTCTCAATTTTAAACAATTTCTAGATATGCAACTTCCTTTCTTTTTAATTATAGGCATGCTAACTAAAGTATAGATGAAGGAAGTGCCCAGGGACATTCGTTAACTTATCCACCAACTACATTCATAATTTCTCCCTTCTTTTTAGTCCTACCATCCTATCCAAGTTAATTCTTAATAGCTCAGTAAGGTAAGCACTTGTAAGTAATACTGACAGCACTTTCCCTCCCTTCCAATATAGTCTTTACTGACTTACCTTTCTTGCTTGAAATATTGGATCTCATTTTCACTAAAATTGTATGCCCGGAGTCATCCCACTTTAAAACCACAGGTATGGTTCATGTTATCAAATGTTATTCTGAGTTATAGAGAAGAGTTATAACCTGGTATTTACAGGTATCCACGTAGAAGGAAGTGTTGGCATAGAACTGCATACAATTTTACAGGGCCTCCACCTTGAAGTTTGAAATGGTTTGTTTGAAATAGAGATGTTACCACTTCAATAAAAAGCAGGAAACCCTAACAACAACAAAATAGTATAAGGAGAAATGTGTTTAATGACCAAAGTATGGGAGTTGTTTTAGTTTCACATGAATGAACAGCTACTATTTAATCTATTACAATCTTTATATTACTTTTGTTTTATACTAAACCATCTATCAAGGGATTATAAGGGAACCACCTCTGTTTCTATTCCCCAATGTTTGCAAATCCATTCATAGCTGACTATTGATAATCAGTATCCAGTAATAATCAGGTTTTGGCAGAAGGGCAAAACAACAACAACAACAAAAACACCACATTTCTTTGGGGATATGTGTATTGTCACAATGCATGTAGAAAAAGTAGAAAAAGGATGGGCCTTTGATTGCAATGCTGGGGTGGCTGTTTTTATCACTCTGAATGTCCCTGGTTTCCTTGTGGATCCTGATTCCATCTTCATTTCAGCTACCTTGAAATGCTAAAAATCTCTGTGAGTGAATTTTGGAATCCACCACATCAATAGGATAATATATTTTGATTTTAAAAATCCTATATCAGAGAAAACAAATTGTTAGTGCACGCCCCCACCACCCCACAATTTCCTTATTGGAGATAAGCCCTAGTGGCACAGTGGAAGAAGGAAGGAAGGAAGGAAGGAAGGAAGGAAGGAAGGAAGGAAGGAAGGAAGGAAGGAAGGAACCCTGGTGGTGCAGTGGTTAAAATGCAGTATTACAGGCAAATTCTGCTCACTGCCTGAAGTTTGATCCTGATGGGCTCAAGGTTGACTCAGCCTTCCATCCTTCCCAGGTTGGTAAAATGAGGACCCAGATTATTGGGGGGTAATATGATGACCCTGTAAACTGCTCAGAGAGTGTTTTAAAGCTCTATGGAGCAGTATATAAATCTAAGTGCTATTGCTATTACTTATAAAGGAACGTTATCTGAGAATATTAGAGGAATTCACCAGTCCAGGATCATGCTAAACATGTCTCATGACATCAAATCAAAGCAAATGAAGGGATAGAAATCCAGAACAGGTCATTTTAAGCAGGCTTTGTTTCTAGTTGATTGAAAGCCACTGAAGGTTGCAGTGTGGAAAAGGAGCCATTTCAATTAACTGAATCCTTTAGTAATTAAGGAGCAAAAAAAACATATTCTTAGATATTTTTTGTATCTATTCTTGATTAAGAAGCATCTTGCAAGATCAGAGTAAGATAGATCCAGTAATAATTAACAGGGTCAAGGTGGACTTTTACCTACGTTCAGCCCAACTCTGGTTTTAAAGAACATTATACAAGAGGAAACATCTTATAACAAGAGGAAACATCTTATAATACCTTAATATTTTAATAGAATATTAACAGGAGAGTCAAGCAATACGCTTTTGATTCACTGAGAATTTGTTATAAACAAGTGTTTTGTTGTTAGATATCTGAAACCAAAATCCATTTTTTACCTTAAAAAAGCTGATAATATAAGTTCCTACTAAAAGGGGCAATCACTAGTAAACAGTGCCCTCTGGTGTTTTTCCTTTGGAGAATTGGCCCATGTTTTTCATTGGGAGGAACTTAATTTGTCGCATTTTGTTCCATATTGATGCTTTTGCATCTTGCATAGCAACAATTTTAAATTTAGTTTAAATTCATTATTTGGTTTGCAGGGTTGAGTAAAACTCCAATTATGCATGCAATGATTCCTAGTGAATAATGGCAAGTCTTATATGTGGAAGTGTCATCTTTTGATATGTTTTTGGAACTATAAAGTACAAACTACATAAATTACAAATATTTCATGTATCTTTTCCTCTTTTATCTGACAGTTTTGACTTATCAGTGGGAATTTAAATACGTTTAATTATTGGGATAATGTTTATTGAGAATTAAAAATAAAACATATACCTCTTTTAATGTTGTCATTCGTTTTCCTTCACTGGCCCTTGTACAGAGCCCCTTGCAGATATCTGCCATTGTTTCCAGTTTTCCTGATGTTAACTACCCTGCAGGTTTCATGCCAGGCAGGTGTCAAGAAGTCATTTGGAAAAGTCACTTCTCTTTCTTTCTTGTGCACATAGATGGCTGGCATCTATGCCTGGATCTTTTGGGGGTTAACTGAACAACTTGACACTTCACATCATCCTTAAATCTTGATTTACACCATTGGCCATCTTTGTATTGATTTCAGCTTTATAATTCTCTTTCAAGAGTTTCTTGTTCTAATGATGCTGTTTTATAATGCTCCCAGTAAATAGTAACAATTATTTGAGTTAAAAGGAAGAAACAGCTGCGATCACACATTGCTCCTAGAAGCACGAAGCCGAAAACACCAGCCTGAACATGAAGAATGAGACTTCGTCGAAATGTCGCCAAGACACTTCCAATTTTACGCAGGAGAAAACCCGAATAACTATTATTCGGGTCTTCTCCCACGTAAAATTGGAAGTGTCTTGGCGACGTTTCGACGAAGTCTCATTCGTCATCTTCAGGCTGGTGTTCTCGGCTTCGTGCTTCCAGGAGCAATGTGAGATCGCAGCTGTCTCTTCCTTTTAACTGCTAGTGGGGGTGTGAGCTGATTGGGTGGGGACTTGGCTGTGTTCTGATTGGGTGGAGGTGTGTTCTGATTGGTTAGGGGCTTGGCTGTGCTCTGATTGGATGGGGGGTTGGTTGTGCTCTGATTGGATGGGGGTGTGTTCTGTTTGGGTGGGGGCTTGGATTTACAAACAAGAATTATTTAATTGGTGTTTATATAAATGGTATGGTTAAATAGATAGAATTTAGGGAAATAATTGGAAAATTGCATTATGTAGCATTATTTGAATTAAGAACTATGTTTAAATGTTAAATTGCTATATTTTCAATATTAGAGATAAGATTTAAATTTGATAAAGTAATAATGAAATAAAGATTTAATGAGCATTACATGAAGTAATAAATAAATGTAAGGAAGTTATAGAAATGGAAATAATTTTTGAAATATAAACATGTTTGAATTGTATTGTTAATAGTGAGGATTTAGGGTAAGAATTGTGAAATGTATTATTAGGTATTAATTGAATTAAGATTTAAGGTGGGTTAATAGAAGGGTAACTGTTTTGATTAAGTAAATATGAGTAAACTTTTTCTAAGATGGTATTAGTTGAGATATGTGATTTAAGAATAAGAAATAAATGTTATGTCAAAATAGAATATATAAAATTTTGTTGAAGATGACAAAAAATTGAACAAATTGATGACTGGATCAAAGCTCTCTTCCGAAAAGATGTAATTTGTTTGGAAAAAAAATAAAAAAAACTTTTTGCAAAAAAAAAAAAAGAAAAAGAAAAGAAAAAGAAAAATCAAGCATATTTTAGGATAAGTGATGAGTTGAGGAATTTTATCTTTATCCCATCCTCACTCCAGAAATTTGGAATGAATCTGTAATATCATTTTCAGATAAAGGATTAATGTGAAATATTAGCCTGAACAAAGAAAAAGAAATATTCCAAAAGAAGAGCATATATGTAGATCAGGGTTGAATTTGGAGTCTTTGGTGTTCTCAGACCTTGATTGTTTGCAGACATTTTATTACTCACTAAGTATCATCATCAGTGTAAGTGAATATGGGGTTTGCTGCCTGTTGGTATACATTAGCTTATCCTGCCAGTTTTGGTGAAGTTGTGCTTTTCTTCCTGAACACCAACTAGCATCATGAATACCAACTAGTATCCATGAAAACCAACAATAGTCATTAGTCATGATGAAAACTCTTAATTCATAATACATGGACTGACCCAAGCACAGCTTCTGCTAGGAAACTGTTAGCATATTTGACCAAATTAAATCCAAAAATGTTAGAGAATTCTTGTAAGTTGGCATTTAGACAAATCAGCCACCAACAGATACATAGAGACAAGTCATATTTACACACTATTCAAAAGAGACAATAAGAAAGCTAAGAAGGAACGAAAATGTCAAAAATGTCAGAAAATATTCTCTCCAGCAGCCAATACCCAGATAAAGAGATTAACACCAGAAAATCTATCAAACAGAAAATAATATCTTAATGAAAGAACTACCAGGAAAACCACACCTTCACCAAAACTGCACGGCAAGCTCCTTTGTATAACCAGTGAGCAAACTTCATACTCATTCAAACTGAAGATATTACTTAGTTGGATAAGCAAATGTCTGCAAATAAACAACCAAGTTCAGAGGACACAATAGAAAGAAATATAGACACATGTACATACTTTTAACTTGGTGCAACAGAATCAAAACAGAACTAAATGGATTAGATCCAGATTTAATTATATGTAGTGTATATCTTTTTAAATTACTGAATTCATAAATATGTTTTAATTTTAATACTTAAAACATAGAACACATACAGTAATTATACAGTTGGAAGGACCTTAGAGGTCTTCTATTCCAACCCGCCATTCAAGCAGGAGACCCTATACTGGACAAATGGCTGTCCAGCCTCTTCTTGAAAATCTCCCATGATGGAACACCCACAAGCTCTGGTTATATAATTTTTATACACACCCACCCACCCGTGGTGGGTTGCCCCCGGTTTGCACTGGTTCTATAGAACCGGTAATAAAACTGGTGGGAGGCTCTGCCCACTGACTCTGACGTCAGCAGAACGCTTCTGCGCATGCACAGCACACGCGCACACACGCAGCCCAATTGCAAACTGGTAGTAAAGGTAAGTAGAATCCACCCCTGACACATACACACGCAAACACACACACACATACTTATATATAAGTATATAGAATATACTTATTCTAAGTATAATGACAACTTCAGTATTTCCGTCACACAGGATTGTACTGTTTGAATTGAATTTAACACATATTGTTAAACTGGATCCAACATACTGTTTGACTTAATAAAGTCAGTCTAGAATTTTCCATTTTTAAAAAATCACTGTAATATGGTCAATTTGTGGAGCACAGTGAGCTTTTGTCAAATACTACCAATGTTGCATGCTTCATCTGAATTTTGCTGATAGTTGGTAACTAATAGTTACCAAATTAGCCTTATTCTGAATAATTACTTAGATATAAAACTTGAAACTTTTCTATACCAGGTTTGGTAGTTTATTATACAATGCTGAGAAAAATATATACCCTTTTAACCAGTGGTGAAATCCAATTTTTTTTACTACTGGTTCTGTGGGCATGGCTTGGTGGGCATGGTGTGGCTTGGTGAGCGTGGCAGGGGAAGGATATTGCAAAATCCCCATTCCCTCCCCACTCCTGGGGGAAGGATATTGCAAAATCCCCATTCCCTCCCCACTCCTGGGGGAAGGAAATTGCAAAATCTCCATTCCCACCCCACTCTGGGGCCAGCAAGAGGTGGTATTTGCCAGTTCAAATCAAAATTTCCGCTACTGGTTCTCCAAAACTTGTCAGAACCTGCTGGATTTCACCCCTGCTTTTAACATAATTTTAATGCCATAGTTGAAAGTGATTCAAGGAAAAAAAATACCCCCCCACCCCCCAAAAAAAACTACATATGGAAAATATGAATTTTGCATTCTGGAACATGAATACAACTAGTCCTCCCAAGATACTGAAAACATCTGAAAATGTCATTGACTCATAGTATTTTAATGAATGACTGAAGAAAAATCTACTACCAGCTTAGATATGTTTGGATTTCATAAAAGTTGCACAATATGGCTGTTATTTTTATATGATAAAATGTCATACAATAGTGGGCAGAGAAAAGAATTTTAAAATAACTTTTCCAACATAACTTTCCTTTAGTTGCTCATAATTGCTAATAATAAATATGGTCTTTCCCTTTGACTTTTTGGAGGCTTCTGCTGTGTTCAAAATAGATCAAAGGAAATGACCTGACTGGAATTTAAAACTGGAATGAAGTGGTAAGGCACTCTGCTTCCAGAAGGACAAGAATTGAATGGCTGGGTTGTAAGTTATGGGAAAAGACAAGGAATCCCTTTTCTGTCACCTTGTTATCTTCTAGAAGAATAAACCAAAAGCCTGTCATTTTTGGCAATTGGGAGATACAGCCCATAGGTTGATATGAAAGAGTTGAGTCAGGAGACAGAAAGGGCAACTTGATGAATCACACTGGTAGATCGGAAAACTGCTAGACTGTGAGTCAGTGCAACAGAATCCGAACAGAACTGAATGGGCTAATTAAGTGAAATATTAGAAGCAACCTCAATTAAATAAAGATTTTTGCTCTAGACAGTTCTTGCCTGATTCTTAAATGGTTGCAGATATAACTTGAAATAATGGGTGCATTTGGAAGTTTGAAAGCATGTTGTGGGCTTTATCACAAAATGTCTGCAGTCTAGTGAAGGCTTCCTTTTTCGTAAAATGGCTGCAGTGGAAGGCACCAAAGCAGGGGTGGGTTGCAACATTTTTTACTACCGGTTTTGTGGGCGTGGCTTATTTGGTGGGCATGGCTTGGTGGTCATGTGACTGAGTGGGCGTGGCCAACTCGCCCACCAGAAAGCCTCCGAAAAAGCTTTTTTGTCAACCACTTTCTCTGCAGGCTGCCAAAAAGGATCTGCTGTTGTCGCCATGTTTTTTGCGCATGCACATTCCATTGGACTTGCAAGGCAATAGGATGTGCATGTGCAAAGAACATGGCGGTGATGAACATGGTGGCCGGGAAACCTGTTTGGGGGCATGGCCAGCCAGCAACTACTACCGGTTCTCCAAACGGTGAGAGATTTTTACTACCGGTTCTTCAGAACCGGTGCGAACCGGGAGCAACCTACCACTGCACCAAAGCAACAATGCATCAGGATGTTCCCTACTCCTCCTTATGCCTTGCCTTGTCTTGACAATAATCATAAACTTGAACTACTATTGCATTAATCCCAGAAGTAGAATATTCAAAACCCAAAGAGAGCTGTTTAGTGCAGAGGTCTTCAAACTTGGCAGCTTTAAGACTTGTGGACCAGCATAGCTGGCTGGAGAATTCTAGGAGTTGAAGTCCACAAGTCTTAAAGCTGCCAAATTTGAAGACCCCTGGTTTAGTGTATAAAGGACAATTTGTAGAGAAATGCAATGATAACATTCCAAATATCAAGTTGTTTGGTAGAAATTTCTAACTCACCTTTTGCAGATGGTTTCTAAATTTAATAATTGTCCTATGCTGAAGCAAATAAGAAAGGTTCTAGGTGTACTTTTGTATGCAGTAGTCATGGAAGTTCAGGCATTGAACTAAAGGAATGACAAATGAAGTAGCAAAAAAGTCAGGATAATGTCTGCCAGTTGTTTTGCAACCAGTGATTACTATTTTTTAAATGTGGACATTTCTCTCCATCATGCCTGTTGACACTTGGGAATGTGTCTAATGCCAGTTAGCGTCATCAGAGAATGGAATCTCTATGTACATGGTTTTGGATGCAGTAGTTCTGTTGGAGTACTGGTGGTGGTGAAGGACAAGCAAGAAGGAGGACTGCAAGGCAAAGCTGATGAAAAGATGAATAATTAGAAGCAAGGGGAACAGAATATTCTGGATAACAGCCAACACCAACTCATCTCTGTTCTAAGTAGACATGCTATAAAGAATTATATTTTAAAGCATCCGTGTATAAAACATTTAATCATATAGTTTGACTGAAGGACACAAGTTCTCCTTATAGCTTAGATCCATATTATGAACTTCCACCAAGAGCTCAAGGCAGGTTGCATGGGAATTTCCCTTCATTTTGTCCCCACAAGAGCGAACCTGGAGTTAAGTCAGCTAAGGCTGAATAAGAGAACTAAACTCACTTATTGTAGTAAATTTCTACATGCCTAAGAGTGGACTTGAACCTGGTTCTCCCCAGTCCTTGCCCAAAATCCTGTCAGAAATCCTATCACACTGTTTTACCATAAAGCTAGTTTTATAAAGTTTTCAGGGTTCCAAGTCAAATTAAAGACATTAAAAGTCTTGTCAAAAATACTCTCTGGGTTTCCCTACCCCCCCAAATTTATTTCCTTTTGAAGTAAAATTGATTGACACAGCTAAAATGACACCTAAAACTGAAGTTAATACTACTTATTAAAGAGGTGAGGAAATGATTTTGCCATATAACCAATATTTCTGTTTTTCTGCACCTGCTCTTGTGGTTCACATAGAGCAGGGGTCAGCAACCCATAGCTTTGGAGCCACATGTGGCTCTTTCATTCCTCTGCTGCGGCTCCCTGTTGCCAGTCGGCTCCACAATTGATAGGGCTTTCTGTTAGGACAGGTAGAGGAAAAAGGATGCTGCACAGGAAGAGACTGTATGCTGGGGGAACCAGATTTCCAGTTGGCAGAGGAAGAAGGATGCCATGCTAGGAGGAGACTCAATGGTGGGGGAACCGGACTTCCAGTCGGCTCCAGAACTGAACGGGGGACTTCTGGTTAGGACCTTTGTGGTTCTTTGACTGTTTAAGGTTGCTGACCCCTGACATAGAGGGTAATGCAATAAAAATATAGAACTATTAGCAATTTATTTATTTATTTATTTATTTATTTATTTATTTATTTGTCATATTTCTATGCCACCCACTCTCTGAGGACTCTTAGAGATAGGTTCTGGTTGGTGTGTTTGAAGGGAAATTATATAGCTAACTCTTACCAGAACATGTGTCTATATCTATTGCCAAATAAAAATGACATTATGATTGGTGCAGAGAATTCAAGGGGAAATGAATATCACAGGGCAGCATTTTAAAATCTACAAATGGTACATGTTTGTGATTAATTCACATTCTTTTCACAAACACTTAATGGTTGTCACTTTCCTTCTTAAATAGTGCCATGAAACTTTGACAAGGACATACTTGTAAATGTACTATTCTGAAACAAAAAGGGAAAAAAAGAATTTTAAAAATGTCTTTCACATGATGAAGAAATTACTCTAAATTTCATTTCACTAAATGCCAGTTAGCGTCATCAGAGAATGGAAATATAGCTAGGTCTGGATCCAAAGTGTTTCATTTTAATCCAAGAATGCAGAGCCTGGAAACAGGATAGTACAGAGTGGAAAGGAAGAAAAACACTTCGTGTGGAAATAAATATTTTGCTTCTCCAAATATTTGCCGTATTTCTTAATAACAATCCTTAGATAACTAAAATACTACACTGAATTTTTCAATAATTGTTTCCAATTAATTTGAGTTTGTGGAACTAAAGTACTCTTTCTGGAACAAATAATGTATTTTATGAATGTAGAATATATTCATATTTAACATCTCTGATTTGTTTTGATAGCACATAGTTTTCTCTCCTTTGGAAAAAAAATAATTTTAGGTATATGTGAATATTCTTCAGCACAAATTATATCTCTTTTACTAATTCACTGGATCAAAACACTAAGGATCTGTTAAACAGATCCTTAGTAGTACTGTATGGCATATTTATAAACCTGCCCTTCTCCTTAAAACATGTATTCCAAATGACCTTTGCTCTTATTAAAGTTTTTATGTCCTCCTATGAAACGTCTTCTCGCCCTCAAATCTGAATTTGTATCCTTCCCTAATAATATATTTTCTCAGGGCTACATCAATCATTCTCTTCTTGCACAGACACACATTCATTACCACCTCATAGTCTACTAATGCCAACCACAAAAATTTTCTTAACCATATCTGAAAGTCACATGTATATTCCAGGCTAAAGGCTCTTTATTCCAGGGAGTGAGCCTCAGAGGTGACTAACTGACATTTGTGCGAGAGATGTAGGAATTACAGTTGAAGTGACTTGTATCAGACCATCACTTTTATAACCACATCAGGGATTTGCCTCAGGCCACCTGGTTTGCTTAGGTCCTAGACCCAAATCTCTCAGCACCACAGCACAGGCCACTAACCACTGACCTAACCACTCTGATTTCCAGGCTCAAAGCTCAGTTGTTCGGGAAACCTGACCAAAAATGTCAGTCATGAAGAATTAAAGTGAAAATTCTTTCTGTTTAGCACCAGAGGTCGCCAAAACTCCAGATACTATTAAATAATGAAAACAAAAATGTGTTGAGGCAACAGCATCTGTCACTTCAATCCACACTGTTACTGGAAAGTCTTTGAGACTCCAGAATTGGAGACAGTCGACAGTCCAAGTCATTTATTCCGAGTGTTAAATGTGTGAAGAGATAAAAATTGAATGCAAGCATACTATCAAAAGCTATTTAGCTGATCTCAGATGCCTTTGCATTTTGAGCGCTATGACAGACAACTTAGCAGAAACACATAGTCTTTTAAAGGAAGTGATGGGATTTGAAATACAGAAGTGACTCCCTACTAATCAATTCCTATTTTGTGTGAAAAGAGAACATACAAGAACATTGAGATTTCTCCAAGTCCTCTGTGCAAAAAGATGAAAGTGAATTGAATGAGCACATGACAACATGTAACCTTATTAAAAATGTTATTACTGGAAACAATTCCATCTTTTAGGCACCTGGGTAGAAACCAGTCCTGCCTTAGCCATGAAATCTGGCTGAATGACTTTGGGCCAGTCATTTTCTCTCAGCTCAAGTCATCTCACAGTTGTTGTGTGGAAAATACGAGGTGGAAGAAGTATTGGGTATGTTAGCTGCCTTGAGTTATTTATAAAAATAATGATGGGATTAAAAAAGTTATCCCCCAGTTACATATTTTGATTTCTTTTAATCATAAAAAAGGATGAAAATCCACTTGAAGAAAACATTCATTTATTCTGTGCCACCAGAAGAGCCTAATTCAATAAGCAATCCCTTTGTGTATAAAGCAAACTGGGCTTGTGTTTATACAGATTTGGTTCGTGCAAATCCACAGTAAACTCTTAGTTACATCAGTTGGGCAACTAGATGGACATTTAGTCAGTCAGGACTAAATGGTTCTGTACATCACAATCAAGAATATGTTATATGCTTATATATTATTGCATGCACACACACATGCAAATATACAGTATAAACCATCTACATACTTTATATGACTTGGTTATTTCGTTACTCTTCTGTTTTTCCTAAGTTAACAAGATTCCAATATTCAGTTGAAACATGAAATAACTTTTCTCCCACAGCAATAGCTGTTTGAATGTGGTATTCCTGGTCTCCTTTCCTAACATTCTTGAACTGGGGATTGTTGTTATGGGATGTTTCAATTTCAAACGAAAAGGCTAGTCAGCTGCTTCTGAATGAAAATGCAGAGAGATATCTTCATTAGTGATGCTTTGAAACGAGGCCAGTTTTTAAAAACACGTTTGTTCATTTCTTTATCAATATATCCCCATGGATTTAAGATACTTAAAAGGAAAATGAGATAATAACAGAAAAATCAGTAATGTAAGCTTATTGGTCTTTTAGTCTAACCTTTGCTTTAAAGCAAGACTTAAATAATGTCTAATTTCTTTTTCAGGCAAAGGTTGTTTATTTTTCAACAAGTATGGATTTTGCATTTGTAAAAACAGTTAATCAAGTATTAGTTATTATTAATATTTTAGTATTAGTTTACACAGTCCTAAAAATTGCAATGTTATACATTGTTGCTGTACCTTTTTGCTATTGAGCAGCAAACATCCACATTCACTGAAATATTGGAAAGAGGTAGAGTAAAACTATAACTATACTATAGAGTATAGAGTAAAACTAGAACTTCAGTTCTATATGTGTGTCTGTGTAAGGCACAGATCAGTTGTATCCCTGACAGACACAGAGCAGATTTATGCTTCAGTATGTTTCAACTCAACCTGATTTTCATAATTTGATCATCTTTGTTTGTAATTTCATCTAATTTTTTCTTGTTATATATCTTGAAAGCATCTAAATGAACCCATCATATGCAACTTCTACTTCTTATTTCAAAGCTTCTTCATATTAGAAATCTATCCACCTTAACTTGTTTATTTCTAAGTTACTTTTTATTTCGTATAAAAGTTAATTTTATTTACATGTCTTCTGATACTAAAGTCTAATTTCAGAATTCACGTTAAAAACAGGTGCTGGATCAATCTTTTCTTTGTATCCAAATAGGCAGACTATTACTAAGCAGTAAATGGAAAAGTAAATTTATTTTCATTTCACAAAGTTGATCATGGTTTGATACATTTTAAAAATAGATGAGTTTGTAGTTTTTCTCATTGAAATCCATAAAAGATCAATTTGAATTTGTGGTTCTGGCATTTCCTATTTTTCTTCCAAAAAGTACACTGTTCAGTTGTATTTTTACCCTAGGTCAGTAAGTTTTTATTGTTTTTTTCATTATTGGAGGCTTTTAGATCATAAGTAGAGTAGTTCTTTGAATAAGAATAGTTACCATTACTGTTACATCAGGGTAAGGTGAAAAACATTTTGAAATGCTAAAGGAATGGCTACCAGCACAGGGAACACACACACACTGAGTTCAGGAACAGTCGTTTCATATATTCTTAATCGTGTCCTACGTTCTCTATTTCCAATGTTTATTTTTTTAAAAATGTAATGTACTATGCTACATACCCATTGTTGGTTTAATAGTTTAACTCCTTCATGTCTAATATGTTGTTCAATCACAAAACAGGTCCATTTTAGTGCAAATTCCAGCACCCCGATCCAAGAATTTCAGAGGGAATTTTCCTTTTTGAATCTGTGTCTTGGAGCAGATGTGTATGTGTGTGTGTGATAGTGGTGGGTTTTAAAATTTTTTACTACTGGTTCTGTGGGTGTGGCTTGGTAGGTGTGACATGGCTTGGTAGGTGTGGCTTGGTGGGCATGGCAGGGGAAGGAAACTATAAAATGTCCATTCCCTCCCCAATCCAGGGAAAAGTTACTGCAAAATCCCAATTTCTCTCAATCAGCTGGGACTTGGGAGGCAGAGAATAGATGGGGGTGGACCCAGTCAGAATTTTTACTACCGGTTCTCTGAACTACTCAAAATTTTCGCTACCGGTTCTCCAGAACTGGTCAGAACCTGATGAAACCCACCTCTGGTGTGTGAGTTAGAATAGTAGAGGATTAAAAATATCTCATTGCTAAGCTTTGAATGAAACTTATCCACAGACTATTATATAGCGTCAATTTATCTCTATAAAATATAGTGGATGGAAAAAGAACACAATAAATAGTTATATACAGAACAGTAAAACAAAAAAGCATAAAAGGAGGAAGTATCTTCAAATTGTTAAAGCAGCCTTGCCTTTTGTAAAGCTTTGGGCTGGTTCCCAAAAGCTGCTCCTAGCAGAAGGAAAGTGGCTGTGCATACATATCCTATGGGGAGACAACTGGAAGGACCCTCTGAAGCTGCTGCATGAGCTTTGTAAGAGAGGCAGTGACTTTAACAAGTCCAAGAAATGTACATGATTTATATTCTCACACTTTGATGAGTACCTCTTCTCAATACTTTGCAGAGCTCTAATAAAAAAGAACTCATCCTCCCTTCCAAGTTTAAGAATGTGTACAAATACATCTGATATCAGTATTACAGCTAGAAAGACATTTGTATAGATGAAAGTAATATATTGTGATCTACTAATACAAGAATAAGTATGCGAATACCATAAATGATCTCCCTGAAAATTTTAGTTTTCAGACTGAAAAGTGAAGTAGCTGTCTGTACAATATAGTCTTCCAGAAATCTCTTCTATTGGAGTTCTACTACTGTGCTATAGCAATAGCACTTAGACTTATATATGTTTTACAGCTCTCTCTAAGTGGTTTAAAGAGTCAGCATATTTCGCCCAACAATCTGGGTCCTCATTTTACTGACCTTGGAAGGATGGAAAGCTGAGTCAACCTTGAGGTGGTGAGAATCGAACTGCTGGCAGTCGGCAGAATTAGCCTGCAATACTGCATTCTGACCACTGCACCACCACAGCTCAAACTCAAGAGAGTCAGATTTAATAAAAACTAGCATGAATGCAAATAGTTTCTTCTTCAAATACTTTTTTTTTTAGAAAAGGAAAAGGCAATATAAGATAAAAGAGAAAAACTCAATCTATTAAGTGAAAATTATTCCTAAAATAATTATTAAGAATTGCTTTGTGACATAAATCCATTGAACTAAACATAAAACCTTTAAATCTTTAAGCGACATTCAGGCACATGATCTTACAGAGTTTGCATTCATGCTTGCTTTCATTAAAGCTGTATCCCTTTGACTTTGAACTTCATTTCACTTTGAGGTACATTGCCCAGGGAATTAAAAAAGAAGATTATGCAAAAATTAAAAAAAAATGCTGGTGTGTGGTGTGCAAGGAATATTATCCTTGGAATATGAAAAAATAACTGCAGATGATGTGATATTTATTTTCACAACTTTGTTTAAAGTACCACATTGCTGAACAGTCACTGAGTTGTGTTGCTACACTTAAAACACTTCACATCAGTGCATTATTTATGATGCTATAAATACACAATGACGCAGGATTGTCAGTTTTCCCTGGCATATGACGAGAAAAATGGAAAGCAACGGGCTTTAGGGATCTGTTATATGAGTGGTCTGAAAGATGTAAATAAATGCACTGCTGTAGGCTGCAGTGTGCAACACATAAACATTGCCAAAAACTCCAAAGTCATTAAGTGAGGGAAAGCATGCTGAACAGGAATGAGGCCAGGAGAGGCCAATACCTGGCTAGTTGAGCTGGTCCAGCTATTGAGTAGTGTGACTGCAGGGAAAAGATATGCTGAGAGTTTGAAAAATTTGGTCAATTAAAAATGAAAGGAAGGGTTATAAGTATTAGAAGACAGCCTTCCTCAATATGGTGGGAATTCTGGGTCTTAGTACGCCAACATATCTAAGGGATACCACAAGGGAAAAATTGTTATACAGTAGGCTGTAATTGTATGCTGACTTCTCTAGAAGTAAATCTAGAGAAAATCTTGTATGATATCTTATATAATTCATACACAGAGAGCTTCTGCACCAGAGACAAATTCCTTGTGTATCTAATCACTCTTGGCCAATAAAGTATTCTGTCCTGTCCTGGTCTGTTCTTAAGAATAGAATAGAATAGACATAACAGAATAGTATTGTATTCATAATAACTTCCCAATGAGGCACTACCATCATACAATTCTGGGGCTTGTGTTCTCTGGAAATGTTGAATTGTATGGTAATACAACAGACCTGAACACCCATATTCTACTAAAACCACCTTGTTTGGAGATGCCTATATTCTTAGATGCCACCTTAGCATTCTTAAATCCTTGGTTAGGATTTGAATTGTTAAGTTTTCACCACAAACTTGTTATATTTGCTAATATATCTTGCCATTCAATTGTTGATATATAGCCGTGATGGTGAACTTTTAGCACATGTGCCAGAGGTGGCACACAGCACCCTCTCTGATGGCATGCGAGCTGTTGCCCCAGTTCAGCTCCGCCATGCATGTGCGCGCACCTCTCGCTGGCCAGCTGGTCTTTGGATCTCTGCCGTGCATGTGCAGGGGGCGGGTTGCATGTGGGAGAGGGGGTCACATGCGCAGGGGTGGGGCACATATGCAGAGCATGTGCACATGTGCATTGTGGGGTGCATGTGCATTTTGGGGGTTTAGGAGCACACACATGCATTTGGGCACATGCACGTGCATTCGGGCGACATGTGCGCTCTTTGGGCCCTCGGTCCGGAAAAGGTTAGCCATCACTGATATAGAGAGAGCACTACAGAGTACAGTATAAGAACTAAGCAATTATCAGGGCTAGGTGATAGTGACAAGAATTTGAGATAAGAAAGAATTCACATATGAATTCAGCTCTGAATTTCACTGTGTTATTTTTAGCAGGCATTGAGAGGTTTGACACATCACATTGAACCATGTTTTTCTAACAGTGGTCTGACTCACACATCATTCCATGCTGTATAGCCCACAATGGTTGGGTTCATGTGTCATGCAGTCATCAAATCTAACAAGCTATGTGATGGCTTTGCATGAAATATGCACCCAGCATTTGAATGCCTTTAGTGGAGGTTTACTTTATGAGTGCATGCCTGACTAAAACAGCATTCCAAATTTAGGGTTTAAGATTTAAAATAAGTGCAAAAATGGGTTGTGACTTTTCCCTGCAGCAATAGCAATAGCACTTAGACTTATATATTGCTTCACAGTGATTTTACAACTCTCTCTAAGCAGTTTACAGAGCCGGCATATTTCCCCCAACAATCTGGGTCCTCATTTTACCAACCTCGGAAGGATGGAAGGCTGAGTCAACCTTGAGCCTGGTGAGATTCGATCTGCCAAATTGCAGGCAGCCGGCTGTCAGCAGAAGTAGTCTGCAGTACTGCATTCTAACCACTGCACCACCACGGCTCTACAGTTTATCCTCCACCACCTCTCCTGATCCTTATAATGCAGGATGCCTTTAGCAATCTCTAGAACAGACTCTGATACTTTTGGACTTCTCATCCTTAAATCAGAGTCTACCAAATAAGAACCAACTTTGGTCCATAAAATAAATTTGTAACAACAATATTTTAGAATTAAGAAACAACCAAGCGTGGTAGACTGCTTTGAACAGGCCAATTTATCCATATTATGTTCAGTGCTCCTCTTCAAAGGCATTCCAACACTATGTGGTTTATAAAGTGAAGGAGACACTGACTACTTCAAGCCATACATAAAGCTTCATGCCTAATAGGAGACTTGAATCTGGACTGCACAGTTCCAAAGCATTATTCACTATTCCTCTCTGATGGTTGAACTATGACATAAATATGAAAAGGCAATAACAGAACAAAAAGTTCTTGGACCAGAATGGAGAAGGAACCATAGTAAATAGGCAGCTATGTCCATTATGAGATTTAGAAGTGTCAGCTGGCTGATGGCCTTCAGATGTCCAGTTTTCATGAAAAAGAATGCTAATTTCTAATCTCTCCAAAAATCAAAATAAGAGGCAAAAAATTTAGTTGTGTTGCTGTGGTTTTCTTTTGTAAGATCTGTTGATTGAATTAATTCAAGATCTGTTGATTGAATTCATTCAATTCTTCAATTTGTTTTTATTTTTTAAAAAAAGACAAAAAGTTTTGATTAATGGGAAATTGAATTATGTCAGTCCAGCAAGGTTATCCATGGTGTAATGCCCTGGGAATGGTAGGGGAGAAGAGGTATCTTAAAAATTTGCAAGGCGATAATATTTTATTTCATTTTTTTTCTTGTTTGAATCTGTCCCACATTCTTAGAACACAAAATTCTCAAAATTAGAGTTTCTTGTATATTCTAATTCTATTCTAAAGATACTCAATTTTTTTTTCTGTCTTACCTAGAAAAGAGACCCCAAGAAGTGGATTGTTAGCAAGATTATTATAAAAATTAAGCCAGAAAGTATTTATTAAATTTAAATTGCAAGCTAGACAAAATCTGATTCAGCAGGATATTGTGAAATTGTCACTTGGATAAGAGAGATTGTCACTTGTGAGATTATCCCAAATAGCCTATACATCCCTTAGACTGCTGTGTTATATTTCTGCCATGGAACAAAATAGGAAGCAAAGAAGCATATATACTGTAGAATAAAAATGGAGAAATGTACTGAAATGACCCATAAGATACTGCACAAATTGCAGTGTTACATTGTGATATTGCCGTTGTTTCTGCCCCTTTTTCACAATTGAAAATTTCCACTGGATAGCAGGGCAGAAAGCACAACTATAGTTTTGATATATGGTATATATTAAAGTTATTTGTAATGTATGTTGTGAAGACTATAGCTTTAATAGGTTTGTAAGGTACTTTAATGTACCATTCTAAGCAAAATGACATATAAAATATTATACATGATTCTACTACAATCCAGAATTCTACAATTTTGAAATACTAGGTGCTGTGAATTTTGAATACTAGGTGCTGTTTGGTAGAGTCTAAGTTTGGGGTAAAAAACTTGTAACAAGTTTTTTTTTTTTTTTTGCCTGTAATCAAAGCAGAAAATTAAACTAGTCTCATAGCCAGTAGCTTACAGACTAACATAACTTAGCTGTTTGTCTGCAGTGGAAATCCATGTGCCACATATGAAACTAACTAAAACAACAAACTACTGTGTTAATGGCCACCTACAGAATAAAGAGGAGTGGAAAAAGAGTATTGTTCTTTGATAATCATAGAACTGCTGTTAAACATCAACCTAATTTAGAGCATTTTCTCCTCTACCAAAATTCTTTAAAGTGGTTTTTGGATGGAAAAGGATGATGACATTTTTCGCACACAAAAACATTCCTAAATACTTTTTAGAAAACGAACAGATTCAACTAGCCTTCCTAGATCTGATGACATCCTAGTGCATAACATTTCATAACCAGTGGTGTATGGATTAGGGATAAGATAGGAAAATTGTAATCTAACATTTGTAGTGGCGACTGCCCGGAGGCAATGCGCGAGCAAAGAGCATGCATGGAAGGCACGCTCACATTTGCGAACCGGTAGGGAAGGTAAGTGAATCCCACCTTTGCAATGCCCCATAAGGTGTGCGCTATGGCAGAAAAGGCATATCTTTTAGGTCCTGTCAACTGGCATTCCTTAAATGATGGGATCCAAAACATCCTGCTTGACTGAATCAGATGGGTAGAAGCAACTGGGGAGAGACAGTTCCTCCAGTAATCCAGTCCAAATAATATCTGTTTGGGTTGTAATTAAGATATTTGGCTACTTGATGTTGTTTTTCTTTTCAGTTCATAACCTGCTTCTTCATCATTTAAGTCTTTCTTCACAGGTCATAATGAAACTATTTAATTCTCTAACAATTATGTCAATATTACAGTGTCACATGATCACATAAATCAAGGCCACTACCAAGTTTTAATGAAAGTGTCTCTTATTTCTTTATTATTGATTTCTTCCATAATTTAGGCCAAGGCCTTTTATTTTGTTTTGAAATCCTGAGATTTTACATGTTAAATCTACTAATAATAATACTTCGGCCAGAATACTAAACTTAAATAAGCAAGTAAGATATTCATTGTTGCACTTTCTATCACTTTATCATCTTAGAAATGCTATTATATATTGGTATTTGAACCTGAATGAAAGGATTAGTATTATGCAACAATTTTAGTAATTTTAATTTTTCTAGGAACTTTTTTCTTTTTTTAAGTAAGGCATTTGTTAAAATGGTATCATGGGCATAAACAGTTAAGTATCTTAAACAGCAATGCTAAGTACACTTTACAGAAAATAAATTCCAATGAATCAGAAAGGAAAGATTATCAGGAAAGTTATAACTATACCATTAAATTCATAATATGGAAAAAAGGCATAATGTAGTATGTATAAAATATAGACCTTTAATGTTTTTACTGATCTCATTCATTCAGTGAATTTGCAACTTAAAGGAAGACTGAAAGGCAGCCATTTTTCTTCTTTTCCCAAAATATAAGAATCCAAGGTTTCGAATTTTGACAATGATTTTATGTAGAAAATGTAATAATCTGTGTTTATGGCTACTGTGCAGTGGTGCGTTGCTCCCGGTTCTGTGTGGTTCTATAGAACCAGTAGTAGAACTGTATGGTTCTATAGAACCAGTAGTAAAACTGGCGGGAGACTCCGCCCACCTGCCACGACATCATTGTGGGTCATCTGCACATGCCACGAACCGGTAGTAATCGTGGGTCATCTGCGCATGCTGCGAACCGGTAGTAAAGGTAAGTAGAACCCACCCCTGCTACGGTGAGTTATAAGATGAAGCGCTAAATAAGATGGACAAGTTTATATATACAAATAGACTGTTTTGGGATTGTACAATGTACAATTTGAATAAAAACTATTTCATTTAACCTGTGTCTTGTTTAACCATATTTTATTTTATTGAATAAAATCTGATTAGCATTTATAACTAAAGCTAAATCACAATCAATGATGATTTCAAAATCTCAGTGGCTGGATTCACACAGTTTATTAAAGCAGATCTAAACAAACCTTATCTACTAAACCAGCTTTATCCTTGGTAGCTAAGGGGTTAGATAGAATGCAGTATTGTAGGCTAATTCTGCTATAGCCTGGAATTTGATCCTGACAGGTACAAGGTTGACTCAGTCTTCTATCCTTCCAAGGTCAGTAAAATGAGAAGCCAAATTGTTGGGGGCAATATACTGACATTGTAAAGCATCCACAGACTGTTGTAATGCACTATGTGGAACGATATATAAATCTAAGTGCTATTGCTAAAACTGTCCATTTCAGGGGAGGTTATGAAATTTCTGTCCCTTATCTTTTATAGACCCAACCTAAAGTAGATACTTCTGATTAAAAAAATAGCATTTCTCTCTCTTAGATTAATGTAGTTATGAAGTTCTTTCTTACAACTGTGTTAATATGATTTCTTCCAGTCCTTGACAAGGACACAGGATACTGCCCTGACAATCAAGCCATGTTGATAAAAAAAATCCCTGATACATATAATTGTTATGGACAGGACAGAACTACTAGTATTTTTGATTTTTAAGCAGAGTTCTAGAATCTTTTCAAAAGAGTTTTAAAACCTACTTTCAAAAAACAGAACTAATTTCAAAAGAGTGTTTAACCTGTTTATGAAAGGAGCCTATGTGAGAGCTAGCGAGTTCTTTGGAAAGAATCAGTTAGGCATTATGTGGGCAGATGCTTCTGAACATCTGTCCCATCTTTCATGCAGCTGAAGCCAAAATGGCCATAGAGGGCAGTGACCAGAGGAGAAAGATAATGCTCATAGCATCCTAAAGGGGCCAACAGGTTTGTAGTCCTGGGCAGATGGATAAGGTAGCCATATGTTTAAATACAACTTTATAAAAATACACTTACGTCAGTCTTTCTATGAATATTCTAAACAGGATATTCATAGCTTTATGAGAAGTTAGTGATCCAGAAAAATTTCCAGCCATGGAAATTGAATTCTGCACATTCCAGTCTTTTTCCAGGAACGTCTTCCAAATTAATACAATATGCAAAAATGCAAGGCCACCCTTAGGTTCACAATATGTAGGAAAGCTTATGAATATAGTAAAGCATGACTTTGAACTAATGTCAAGGGTCTACAACTTGAGGCATCTGCATGTGTATTTCAAAGTCTTTTTTGTTTCCTGACCACAGGCATCACAGTTGGATTTAATACTATTGTTATAGCCAGCAATTTTTTTTTAACCATGATGCCATTTTCTTCCCCACATATTATATAAATGAAATAAGTCTTAATTTAAAAATAATTAAAGTTAATCATAATAATAATATAATACATTTTGTTCACATATATTAGTAATATACAATATAATATGGTGGTGGGCATTTTGTTTACCAAGATGTGGAAAATATTCTCAGGGAAAAAAAAGAATTTACTAACTATAATGAACAAATGCATGCAAATCGCATCATTCTTATGCCTTAATGTGATGAAATAACCAGCATTAAGATGCACATTCTATTTTTTCTCAACCCACAAGATCACAATCTTGAGTGTTCCTCAAGTATATACCGCAAGTATCTACTTGTCTGCCTATTATCCTAAGGGTATGGTTCCTATAGACCTCCTTGTTGTTGAATTACAGTTTCAAAAGCCAAGTCATGAACTGTCTCGTGAGCTATTTCTTTTCTTAATTTAAGTGCTTATTATTAACAGAATACATTCAGTTAGGATCTAATTTGGACCAAAATAGTTCTCATGAGTATGTGTGAGACCACTTTCTTCTTTTCTGACCTTTAGATGCTCATGCATGTACGTGCACACATGCACCCACCCATGCATTTATGAATCACTTGATCAAAGAGCACGCAGAAATATTTTAAAATATGAACATATGACAGTAAACACTGAAGTGCTAAAAATAAGACATTGTTAAGTGAGCCAAAGCACTTCAAAATAGTCAGTCATATTGTAAATCGATCCATGCTTCAAAGCATTTCTCTGCCTCAAAAGCTTCAGCTACTTTGACAATATCTTGAGGGAAAATTGCATTTTGGGAGAAAATGTTTCTACCATCTTCTGATTAAAATTTTAAGGAACAATCACAGAACAGAAAGGTATTACTCAACTTCACTTGGCCGGTGCTCAGTTAAGCTGCTTGACTATTTTCAGGGTAAAGTACTAATAATTGATCATCATTCTGACTATTTTGTTGAAGGGTCAATGACCTCTGAAATGAAAAGAATGGTTTAATCCTTTAAGATGTATTCATTTTCACTATTATTTCATTTATAGAACTAGTATCTCATTTTTCCAACAATTTATGATATATTTTTTTTGAATTTTTTAAAAATTATTTTTAAAAACAGAAACATAAAATACATCTTTCAAGAACGAAGCATTGATCTGGTCAGAGATAGGTATAAACGCTTACCCCTCTTTATCTAGCTCTTTCCCAAATCTCCGCCATTACATCTTTTAAAATAAACACCAAAACATAATTTTTTCCCCACAATTATAATATCTTAATCTAAACATTTGCCATTCTATTATTTCATCAAAAATCTTAATTTCCAATTAACACAACTCAGTATTTAATTACAATTATTTACCCTAAATTCTATCTATATGTCTATCCCATGACCCATTACATTAAATCTTAAAATCCTAATTTCATTTAACTAACACCAATATTTCTTAAACTTATCACATATTACACTCTTCATTAGACACAAATTTCATTGTCACAATCTTATTATCTTCATTTTGTTATTCTTATCAACGTAATCACCTTTATTTTTAGTGCTAATCCCAACATAATCATTTTATTATTACTATCAATTCCACCTTAAATCGTATTTGTTTTTACCTTTTTATCTCTTAATCGTTTTCTTTTGGCTGTTTTCCAGCATATTCAGTTATTGTTTGGCTGTTTACCAGCATAATCTTCTAGTGTTTTGGCTGTTTTCCAGCATATTCAGTTATTGATTGGCTGATTCCCAGAATAATCCTCTATTTGTTTTGGCTGTTTTCCAGCATATTCAGTTATTGTTTGGCTGTTTACCAGCATAATCTTCTAGTGTTTTGGCTGTTTTCCAGCATATTCAGTTATTGGTTGGCTGTTTCCAAGCATAGTCTTCTAGTATTTTGGCTGTTTCCCAGCATATTCCCATTATTTGTCTATTTTCAACATATTCATTTAACACATTTTTAGTTTTACAGTTTATCTCTGTATAATCCTCTATTTTATCATACCTTCCATCTAGATGTTAGTTCTATATATTTAATCTTATTATCATTTTCATCTTTGTTTACAATTCAACATTGAGGCTTAGTTCTTACATTAAACATCACCACATATAAATCGATAACATTTCTTGGATTTTTCTCATATTCATGTACAGTCCTATTCATTTATAAGAAACTCCTTTTTATCAATACATTTCATCTTTACTACATTTTTCTATTTTAATCACATTATTTTATTTTCCATCATTATATCTCTTTAGATACCTCCTTTTATAATTAATAATCATCTAAACAATACAATTCATTTATTAATCAAACTATTTTTATATTCATCTTTCCAGCCGTGTATATTTCTTCATTTCCTTGTCTAGCAATTTATAATCCATATCAAGTTCAATGTTCTCAAGATTGTTTCTTCATATATCAATTAAGTCTTATTATTTCCTGCAAAGTATATCGACTTTCCTTCTTTTGTTCCTGCGCCATTTGACTTCTTTTGTTCCTGCGCCAGTTAATCTCAATTATAAAAGTTCCATTGTATTTCCTCTTTCTTTCCACCAAATAAAAGCCATCTGTAGACAAAGAAAAAACCTCTTCCACCAACTTCTCACGACTAGTTATCAGTAATTTCATGCTTCTCCCAAACCAACGGAAATGTTTCTTTTTAAAATGGAAGGTGTTGCTCCTCAATTCACACTTTCCCTTAGTCACGCCAGTCTCCATTTTGTTGTGATTATATAATAGTCCAATTTAGCTCTTTTTTTCCTTTAGGTATTAAAAGTATTAAATCCCTTTTCTTTTTCCCCTTTTTTCCAAGTCCAATTCTAATTTAAAAGTTTTTTCCAGGCTTTTCAACCTGCCTCAATGTTTAATTGTTCCAATTAATTCGATACCATAGTAATTTTCCGTGCGGGTCTTCTCCTTCTAAAATCACTTTTCAAAATCTTCTAAGCCCCTCAAATCCACAGCCGCTGTTTAAGGCTAGGGGGTCTTACAAATATCAATTATTGCTCTAGCGTTGTTCCAAGCCTGGGTTGGTGTCACTCACTCGGCTTCAGAGAGCTTTGTTCTTTTTCACTTTCCTCCTGCACATCTCTTTTTTCGGTTTGTCCCAGCTTCGTGGCAGCCACTGCCGAAGAGGCTGCCACAAAGAGTCACAGAGGGTTCCCTCCGACCTCTGAGGAACTTGCCTGTTCCTCTCAGTCATCCAAGGTGTCCCTCTTCTTCCCCCATCTCTGCAAGATGGGTTCGGTCCGAAGACCCATTGGCGGCGGTTCGACAGCCGGGGGTTTTGCGGGACTCATCAGAGCCTGCTATTTCCTGACTGTCTCGCTGCGACGTCAAACCGGAAGTCTCAACAACTTATGATATTTAACAGTCATATATTTGTTATATACTTAGCAATCATTGTGACAGACTGTGTGGAGAAAACCTTTTTTTTTACGCCAGGAATATTTCAATATTAGATAATAAGTTGAATTAGAAAAAAACTTTGGTTACAAAGCAGAAGACAGTCCAAATTCTAGATTTTATATATATGCAATATAGTTGCATGCATGATTTATGCCTTTGGTACTATTTCTTCTGTAGGTTTGAAATAATGAGTAGTAATCTTCTAAATTATTTCAGTGCAAATCATTTCCTAACTTTTGAGCCTTCCTTTGGAGTCAATTGTGGTCCTAAATCGAGGACTACCTCTACCTATATTATCTTTTAAACTTGTATGAATAAGTCTTAATTAATCTGGCTATTTGATATTTCAGGAGTGATTCCAAATTTGAGGGCAAACCAATTCAGTTCAAATCCCTCCAGATTGTTACAACTTATTTTTAAAAAATGTTTTAAATTATCCATAGGTTATAACAGAAATTTGCAGATGTTTCATATTTTGACAAAAATCAGGTGAAAACAACAAAACAGTAGAAATTTGGTAGATCTTTCTAGGAACCTTAAAGCAAGTTCAACTGCCTATCTTCAATAGTTTCAGCATAATAAAATCTTGAAATACTCTTCTTGCACCTCTTTAAAAAGTAAAGAGGACCCTGCTATGGCTTGCTGATACACTGGACAGGTAGAATATTTAATGAAGTGATAAAAAATATTAGCTTGTCATGCATTGTACAGATTATCCTGTTCAACTCTCCACCCTGCTTCATATGTTCCTTGTAAAGACTTAGAGTTTTAATAGGTTGATTAAAGCAACTTCATGTAATGTGTGAAGCACTTTAAAAGGAATCTGATCCATTGTGATGAGTAAATAATACCTTTTAAGAACTACATGGAAATTTTGCCCAGGTAATCACACATACATGGAATTAAACAAAATTTGCTTTTTCTATTGAAAATATGACCTCAAACCATCTTGGCTAGTAATACCAACAAAATGGCGCCCCAAACCCCTTCTAGGCATAGATTACTGGCTATATTATTGCCTAACCACAATACATTTTCTGCTATTAGTAAGCAGAGTTCCAATGAATCAGTGACAAATTTTAACACACTGTAAGATTACACTTCCTGTTAATACCCAGATGTTATGCATGAAATGTCTATAACTGGTTAAAGTAATGTGAAGCTTGAAGGGTTGTCTTAACTGAAAAGATTATATTTTTCTAAATGGGCTAAATAAGTGGTATAAATAGCTGTGTGTGTGTGTGTGTTTACTTCATTAAAAGAGGATGTTTAAATATGACATGATCTATATTTTGCAGATCCACATACTGAAGTGATTTCTCTTCCCAATCTTTTTGCATGCTGAGATTCTTCCCTTTCTTGACTGTTCAGAAAACAATCTGTAATGAATCAGTCAGAAGTTCTGAACAGAGGAAGTCAGTGACAATTCCTGAATAGTAAACTTGCTACTGAATGACTGCATGACCATTCAGGAATACTCAAGATTCTGTTCACTTCAGATTTTAAAGCAAACCAAAACATAAAGAGGAACAATTTTCTGAATATGATATCAGAGTTAAAAAGTACCAAAATAAATATGAATTACATATTTTGGGAGGGATAAATGTTCAAATGTATTTTTTGAATTTTTATTATTTTTTATTTTAATTTTCATGAAGCTGGAGAAGGAGGAAGAGGAAGAGGAGTAGAAGACAAGATTTCAGCCGATTCAAATGTATAGATGAAACTGTACAATTTGACATAAATCTGAAAAAAACCCTATATATCCTTAATTCTGATAGATGGATGACTCTTTTAATAATTAAGGATTTGATATTCTTTGGGCATATATTTCATATGTGTTAGCTCTCATATCAAGGACTGCTATTGTCAGGCTTCTATCAAGGGCCACATTTCCTGATTCTAACTGTATCCTTCTAATCATGTGTCCATGTCCTTCCACACTGTTGAGAATATCGCACTCAAAAAGCAATGAAAATGATGTGGTATGATTTCTTAACACTATCGTAATAGAAAAGATATCTCAGATTTTCATACTGACCAATTTGGTATGGAAAACTATACATCTGTAGCCTGCATCCGTTATTACAAGCAAATCATGATATAGTCTTCAATGAAGTCTCTGAAATAATTATGCAAAGTTATCAGCCATAGTCAGTTATTCACCTTTTAATGGTTTAATAAATCAATTAAATTTTCCTATGCTTGCGTATGATAGAAGTCTTGAAAACTAAAAAAGCATTATTTTTAAGGTTGTTCATTAATCTATACTGAGATTTATATATGATAAATCTATGTTTTAGCATCTCTTGTCTTAAAAGATATATTTCCTTTTATGAAATAATAAAGAACAGAATGCAGAGAATGGTATACTCTTCTAAAATAAGCAATTTCTTATTCATGCAGTTTTGATAAATTACTTAAATGAATATTTTAAAATATGTTCCCCAATCAATTGGAATGCCTTTACGAAAAGTTTCTACTTAATCAGTATAAGATACAAAGCTGGAACTCTACTTTTGATTATACTTCTGAAATCCCAGTAAAGTTAGAATTTAACTTTTATAAATGAAAAATAATTATAGTACATGCTGCAATAATTTTAAACTATGCAAAGATCCATTTATGTTCTATGCTAGTAATAAAATGCTGAGAAAGACTTTGTTTTTTGCTAACCAAAAACCTGATAAAATGTTCAAACCTATTTTTATTTATTTATTAATTAAATTTATTTGCCATCCATCTCTACAAGTTGACTCTGGGTGGCTTACAAGGTTAATTTCAAAGATAAGGTTCTGTATCTATTTCAAGATATCAATATTAATATCAAAGATACATAGTATGATTTTACATTGGATTTGTGCTACATTAAAACAGTAAAGACAAATATTACTTAAGTGAAGGAAACATTAAATAGCCAAAAATAAAATAAAATAAGGTGTAATCAGTAAACTAATTTGGGACTCTGCTATTGCAACGCATCCCATGAAGCAGTTTAAAATGCATATAAAATGATAATGACTGCTTTCCAGTCTATTCAGACTACACAAAATTCATTCTAGAAGCCCTTTTGAACTGCTCCAAATGCTCTGATTCCATTTCACCATTCATCTCACTACCTGTGTGACTCAGATTTTGCACAGGATATTTTATTGTTTCATCTTGAATAATAATCTAGCCATTGAGGAAATATTTTCACCATTGTGTTTTGCTAACACCGGAATGAAAACTAGGGATTCATTGAAGATTTAGTGGAAGAGTTGAGTTCATATGCAGCGCCATTAAAAATTCCCTTTTTATGACTCTGTAATCCCATAGAATTTTGAAAAAACAGAAATCTTATATGTCTGTAGAGGTAGATCCCTTCAAACCTGGAACTGTGGAACCTCATATGAATGAGGTAGCATAATATCTCTTTTTAGTATATCGAATATTTTGCTTTACAGGGACACAAAAAGTTCTTTGCCACAGAAATGTTTGATGATTGGCAGGCAACTTTCGTAAATCATAGATCACCACAAACATCTTCACCACAATCTTTTTAGGATTAAATAAGATCCCTTGCATTGTCCCTCATTGTCCCTTTTACCAAGGGAGTCAAAAGCAATTACACCCATATAGGGAGAAGGTGCATTGTCCTCAGAAAGTTCAACAGGAAGAGTCATGTGAGTTGGATAAAAAAATCCACTTGTACCCACTTCAGCTGTGAAGCAGTCTACAATACCCAGTGGATCTAAACGATAGTTCAGTATATATTTTTTGTATGATTGATTTGCCACCATCCCCACTCTTCACTGAAATATAAACTGAAATATAATATTCAGTTATAAATATAACTGAAGAAGACAAGTGTTAATAAAAAGGAAATCTAAAATGTAGCCAGATTTACAAATTAATGGTCTGGTAGAGAATTGAGTCAAAATGTTAATTAGGCTGATTAATACAATGCAGTAAGACTTTAGCCCTAATCACATGCTTGAAATAAGGCAAATATATGGAAGAGAAGGGGGAGAAGATTTCTTATGGCCATGCCTAGGCACTGTGCATCTCCAGATATTTTGCTATCAGACCAACATATATACAAATGAGTGTAACTCCCTTGTCTTTATTCAATGTCTCTACGCTAAAAGGCCCAGGCCAGTAAGCTATTAGATGTTAAATTGTGTGTCAATTTTTTGTTTTTCTTAACAAAAAAAAAAAAAAAGGCTGAATTGATTTCAAACTATCTATAGCAATATTTTCTTTGACATCTTAATGATTGGAAAAATCAGCAGACAGACGCTCTGCCTTACATTTTAATCTTTTCCAGTGGTTTCTTCCATGTTTGCCTAATCATTTATTAATATTTCATTTGTACAATGGTAGACACTCACAAGGCTTTTGCTTAAAATGGCAGGCTTTCAGACAAGATCTCCCAGCCTAAATGTTGAGGCTATTCCTATATAAATAGCCAAAATAAACATCTGGATAGGCTTGTGAAGTTCTTCGGGAATTTTCATGTGACTATTTTTCATAAAGCTTCCAAGAGTAGGTGAAACTAAACTGATTGACTAGTGTAGCTTTTTAAAAAATGGAGAATTAAGTAGAAGTAGAGTTAAATGAGACTCTGAAGTTGAGTATGTTTATATTCCATAAAAGAAAAGAATTAAGTAACAAAGAGTAGACAAATAACATTAAGTTTTTCTGAAGATTTGTATCCTCATTTAGTACTGAAGACTATCTGTTCCTTAGGAGCATCCTGCTTTTGATTTTATTTTTAGTCTTCATATTACTGTATTGACAATATGATCTTCACTGCCGCCTTTTGTCTTTCATCTCTTTACTTATTTTCTTTTTATTCTTCTCATTTGGACCTTTTCATATTTTGAAACATCTCTCATCTTTCCTTCTCTTGTACTTTTTAATAAATTCCTTAATATTGGCCTGGTTCATACATCCTGCTAAGCTATTATGTACTTTGGCTTAGCATATTGTGTGAAATCAAATATTGTGGTTTATAACTTAGTCCATTGTAAATCTAGCCAAATAGGATGATTCAACAATAATTATACAAAAGATGGTTTAATATAGTGTATGAACCATTGCACTGCTTGTTACCTGTATAACAATAATTTCAATAATTTCTTAAATCTGCCATTTTTTTCAGAATTATGTCATAACATTTTTGCTGAGCTTCTATTATTGTGGTTTTATCTAACAATACTGAAAAAATGTGACCTTTTTACTTGCCTAAGTTTCCTGTTCTGAAATCAAATGTGCCTCTGTTACGCTTTCATAGCAATTTTTCATCTACATACAAATTAAATTGGAGAGTGTTGCTCAAGAAGACAAATATTCTGAACTATATTTTGGGCATTTCTTATGATTAACTGGTTGTATGACTGCTGGGATAAAGAAATAAATTGAGTAAGGGCTAATCATCTGATTTTTAAAATATGAAGACCAGCTGAATATATATGTTAAAAAGCCAGCAATTATTATGCAGTATGCATCTGATTTTAAGAAGAACTATATTTTATGAGCAAAAGTATAGAAAAATTGTAACAGCACTATGAAAGTAAAATATGAGGTGAAGCATTAGACCGGGGTGTCAGACTGGATTTCTTCGAGGGCCAGATCAGCATTGTAGTTCTCCATGGGATAGCTGGAGGGTGGGGGAGCGGGATGGATGCCTCCTGCAGCACCCTGCAGCCAAAACGGGGCATGGGGGGGGGTCTGTAGGTGTCCCCCGTGACTCGTTTTTACCCTCTATGGCCCATTTTCGGGTCCGTTTTCGGGCTGTTTTCATCTGGCAGAGTGCTGCAGGAGGCCATGGAGGTTGAAAACGAGGCACAGGGGGCCTGTACACGGCCTGTTTTAGCCGCCAGAGGCACCACAGGCCGCTCCTTTGATATTTCCAGGCCGGCCCTGCAGGCCAGATTTAAGTACCCCATGGTCTGGATCTGGCCCGCAGGTGTTGAGTTTGACACCCCTGCATTAGACAAAATGTCATTAGAAGTCAAGCTGAGCAAATACATAATGTTTATATTTCAAAATTGATCTTGTAAATGGCTACTTTCTGCCTTTTCCGAAGTACCCCCCCCCCAAAAAAAGCAAAAAAAAAAAAAAAGGGAGGTGGAATCAATCTTGATCCATTATAAAATATTCAAATTAGGATGATGCCTTTATTTGGCACTTAATTTAATTATAAATTAAACAGATATAAACTATATGAAAAGTATATGTTTTAGAGGAGTAACCAATAGTCCAGAGTTTCTCTTCTATCTTCTGGTAATAGTCAAGTTAAAAAGACAATGGTCCAAAGGCTAAATGACATTAAATATCAAACTGAAGTTGGTATCTTTTCTCAGAAAAATGAACTTTGATAGTAAAGAACTCCAGTTGACCTACAAGTTATCTACTCACATTGACTTTCTTCTGGCTGAAAAATAAATGTTTTAAGGGGAAGCACAAAGACAAAGTGCTACACCTGGTGTTAGGGCAGGCCAGATTTGCCATGTGATTCTGGGAAATCCAAACAATCCATCATATATTCTATAAGGACTTTTGTAATTTCTATAATGAACCTCCACAAGGACCTCATATTATCGTTGTTACAGCCTTTCCAGGAAAGACAGATGGATATAATGCTAACCTTCTTTCAGATTCTAACCATGTTCTGATCAGTATAGGTGGTCATGGTGAAAACAAGGAAACAACTGAAGTCAACGTGACCAGTTCTACAGCCCAAATGTCATGTCATTTATTGTTTTAGGTATAGATGACGTTTGATTGTAAGACTTGTTCATAGAACTGATGTTTGGGAGGTTCAAAAAGTGAGTTCCATATATACAAAATCATCTTGAATTACAAAAAAAAGATAGGATATAATATAATAATAACAATTTTAATGTAAATTTCTAATAATTTTTTGTGTATTTTTAAAGCTGAATGCAACATATTAATTCTTAATAAAAAATGCATAAAAGCCACAGAAGATCAGGAGAAAATGTTATTTTCCTGATGCCTTTCTTCAGATTTCAAACCTGTTAATTCAGGCCCTTTCAATTGTTAAAAATGGTTTAATTAATCCCTGAAATAAAAATATTTTTAAACATTCAATCTGAAAGTTCATTTCAACTGAAAACACCTTTCTTTCTTAATTTTTTTACTGATTAAATTTCAAGACAGCTTTCATATAGTCAAAAGTTGCAGACCACCCTGGTGAATTGCAGCTGATTGATGCAGGATTGCAGGGTGTTTCTGCTGGCATCAGGGCTGTAATGGATCAGTATAATTCGGCTTTTATCTAACATGAAAACCCTCTATGAGAATACTGTGTGGTCCACTATGAGTGTTTTATGGATCTAAAAATAGTATTGGGGAAAACTTCACCACCTGTGAAGAATGCAACATTTCTGGAAACCAATCCACCTTCACAAAACTAGATAGATCTAAATTCTAATTCTGTCTTAAAGAAGTTCAGATCATTCTCATTGCTATTCTAAAAAGCCTTTCCATAAAGTAACTTAGAATCCACCACTTCAGGACCTAAAACCTCTAAATGAGGTGCCACATTTCCTTTCATCCTAATCTCTTGGTGCTTTGCCAGCATCATTACATAGCATTAGTGCCTCATTATATATTATAAGCTAGAAAGGTTTTCTGGTAGCAGGTTGTTCAAGACACAAGTAATGAAATTTCAAATCCTAGAATCCCCCATAAAACATTATTGATGAGTTTTTTGGATGCATACACATTGGTAATATACATTGCTAATATAGGCATACATGCACTTTGACTTGTTCCAAATAATCTAGATCAGAGATGTCAAATTTGCAGCCCGCAAGCCAGATCTGTCACATGCTGGCCACGCCCACCCCGGTTTAGCAAAGGGGGAAAAAGTCACGATACATCATGTGATGACGTGAAGACATGAGTTTGACACTCCTGATCTAGATACTTTAGACATACCATATTTTCCGGCGTATAAGACGACTGGGCGTATAAGACGATACCCGACTTTTCCTGTTAAAATATAGGGTTTGGGCTATACTCGCCGTATAAGACTACCCCTCTCCCAACGCACACCAAATAAAAATTAAAAAACATCAACTGGCTTACCCACAATGTAAAATCAGCTGTGCTAGACCCAAAATGGCCCCTACAACAAGCAGGAACCTCACACAGCCACAAAAATCCCCAAAAAACCCCAACTTTCACACTTTACACACACACAACACAACACAACTGGCTCACCCACAATGTAAAAGCAGCTGTGCTAGACCCAAAATGGCCCCTGCAACAAGCAGGAACCCCACACAGCCACAAAAAGCCCAAAAACCCAACTTTCACACTTTACACACACAAAATTCCACATACAGCTTTGTGAGATTTTGTGTGTTTGTGTAGTTAGAGTGAAATACTACAGAAACACACTAAATCTCAGAACGCTGCACAAATATTTTATTTTTATTTTTATATGAAAGCTAAATTTAAAACTTCCTAAACTTTAAATGGCTAAGTTTAAAAAAGAACAACTAAAAAAAACCCCAATTAACTATTTTTTTAAAGCTCCCAAAGGGGAAAAAAATTTACCCAATAGAACAGGGGTCTCCAACCTTGGCAACTTTAAGACTTGTAGACTTCAACTCCCAGAATTCCTCAGCCAGCTTTGCTTTGCTGGCTGAGGAATTCTGGGAATTGAAGTCCACAACTCCCTGCCTGCTTGATTGCAGGCAGGGAGTTGCTTGCTGATGGAATGGATTCAGGCAAGCGAAGCAAGGCAAGTGTTGCGACTAGCAGCTAAGGTAAGCAAGCTGGAGGGGGAAAACTTTTTTCCTTTTACAGGGCTCTGGCTATCCCAGCTGAGTTGCCTGATTAGCAGGCAACTCAGCTGGGATAGTCAGAGCTTGGCTCGTCAGAGCCTTTCGGGCTGGTCTGCCTGGTTACAGGAGAACGACACCCGGCGTATAAGATGACCCCCGACTTTTAAGAAGATTTTCATGTGTTAAAAAGTTATCTTATATGCCGGAAAATACAGTATAGACTTTATCGACATATAGTAGTCAGGACAAGAATTAATTTCTTTTTAACAAGCCAGATTCCCATGACAATGTGCTATTGACACCAGGTAAATATAACTACAGTACAGACCAAAGCAATTCTAATGCAAAATGTCTAGAAAAATAGATTTTATCTTAGAGCAGTTCTTGAGATGAATATCAATCCTTAAAACGTTTAAGTATCATTCATCCTTTAAAAAATATTGAATTGCATTTATTTTAATGTTTCCAAACACTTTACAGATAAATTTCTTTGTATCTTCCTACAAGCAAGCATTTACTGAAGCAAGATTATGAATCACACAGCCCATTTATGACGTATTAGAAAGAGATTGTATGATTTGTACTCAGGATTTCTAGGGAAGCCCAAAATTTAAGGATAAACAGTATACCTCACAAAAAAACAGGATGGAGAATTTACAACTTCTCAACACTCTATTTATGCCATTTAGAATCCTTCCTCCCTAACCTAGAGAAATTCATTTCTTTTCATTATCTATCAATCTTTAAATACATGGGAGTTTACAATATATAGAAAACCGCATCTCCCCAAACCACACAAACCTTGACTTAAGAGGAGTTCCCCCATAATTTATACTTCAAGCTTCTTGTGGAAAAGCTCTATTACATTATAAAGGAAGGCACCAACTGAACTTCTAGAAGCAAGATGTTTCATAGGAGGAACGCAGCACGAGAGAACAATGTGCTCTCACTTCCCTCTTCAGCTCTTTTTTGTGGAAAAATGTATTTTTGGGCTGAATATACCAGGTGGATCATTTGTTCCTGAAGCAAGTAGTCCCACAGACACCATGATATCAAGCCACAGAAGAACTGTACTTAATAGTCTGCTTCACATACAGAAAAATGCTTTGTATGAAAATCAGCTGTCAACTATATACCAGTATCCTGATGAAGACAATTTCACATTTAAAAAAAATCCCAGATTTTGATATCTTGAAAAGGTATTTTGATATCTGGACAAGTTCTTTCCTGGGAAGTAATTCACTTTATATAATGCACGGTAAAACTTTATCAGATTTTGTCCAATGGACTTCAATGCAGCAGATCAAATTTCCAATGTGGCTTTTTGTCACTTGAAAAATTACAATGCCATAATGCAAATAATTGATATCATTATACGAATTTCTACAATTCTGTATTCTCCAGATCAATAATAGATGCTCCCCTCCAATTAGTTACAGTTGATGTATTAAAATTTGTGGAAGCTAGTTCTTACAAGTTGAAAAGAAAACAACCCAATACTAGATCAGGTAGAGCTACCCTATTACAAGTTCTGGAATTCTTGTGTGCCAGTTTACTGGCATTCCAATCTATTTGGTGATATATATTTTTTTGGTATAAAACCTAGTTTTCTCAAAGTTAAAAATAATTCAGAGGAGAGCAATGAAAGCTTTTACTTTGAATACAGCATGTGTTCAAATTCAGAAAATAATTGTATTTATCATGGTTCTTAACACAAGGAAAAAGGTGCAATATCAGTATTGCCATAACTATATTATATCTCAAATGTGAACTCACTATATATTGTGTAATAGTGATTCCTTGAATTTACTTAGTATTTGTTGAGTTAATACCAGTGGTGAGATTCAAATAATTTAACAACTGGGTCTCTCCCCTAATGACCAGCTGTGTAGGTAGGGCCCAGTGGTCATGTGACCATGTGGACATGTGGGTGTGGCCAACTCAATGTCACTCACTTCGATGGGTACTTCACCTTAGCTTTTACAATGTAATAAGGGTTAACCAGAGAGGCAGTTTCTGTAAGGAGGGCAATAAAGATTAGGCTAGAAACAACACCAGAATGTTTCCTTCCTGCCTTCCTTACAGGATTTTCCCTGTAAAGTGGGAAAAAAACAATATAAGATTTCTTCCAACAACTGGTTTTCTGAACTGCTTAGAACAGCGGTTCTCAACCTGGGGATTGCGACCCCTTTGGGGGTCGAACGGCCATTTCATAGGGGTTGCCAAAGCCCTCTCTCGCCCCCCCCACGCCTTCACTCACCCTCACTCTCTGCTCTGTTGGATCGCCGGCCGTTCGCTTACCCCACCCACTCCCAATCTATTGCTGCCTCCGGAGTCCCAGCTGATGGCTAGAGGAAAAAAACCGTTTAAATTCTTGCCACGGGGCTTCAAAGGGCCGCCCTATAGCCAGTGGTGCAGCCGAACTGTTTGTTAAATTGCTGGCTTGCCCCGCCCCTCCGCACCACTATTTATTGTCAATAAATAGTGGTGGGCGAGGGCAGGGGGAGCCAGCAATTTAACAAATGGTTCGGTGTTTTTTTGTAATTTTATTGGCCCCCGGAGCTTCAGCATAGGCTAATTAGCCCTTGATTAGATTGGCTCCCAACTCTCAGCTGATTTGCTCTTAGCTGTTTTGCTCAGGGCTCTGCTGCTTGCTTGCAAAGAGTGCAGATTTTTTTTCCCCTAGCTATGCTGAAAAACGAAACTGGAAGTAAAGTTGCTGCAACTTAGAAAACTAGGCAGGCAGATTTCTTTTCTTTTTCCTCACCAAAAAAGGTAGGTGCAAACAATGGGAAATTTAGGGAAAAAGAGGAGAGTTCAAGATTTTAAAACACAAAAGAAAAAAAGCTCTATTTAACTAGGGAATTGTAATAATTGAGATACTATTAATTGTATATTGTGTTGAAAGCAGAAATGGTTAAGTTGTGGTTTGGAGGAATATATGGGGGAAATTATTTGGTTTATTATTATTGGTAAATATAATTAATTGATTTGTAAGAAATTGGATTGCATGGAAATAATTGGAATATTCATGTTCATATTGGTTAATATACAAAAAGGTAGTTATATAACTAACTGATTTATATTAAAATGTTGAATTTATATTAAACAACTGTAATATTACATAATTATCCAATGTGAGGATGGATATAAAAATAGATGACAATGGGAAGGGATATAATATAGAATAGAAGGGAAAAATTGAATTTGATTAAGATTAGAGATGAGGATGAAGGGTAATATTGGTTTTTTACAAAAATAGATGAGGAATAAATATAGCAAAAAGGAAATATAGAAATTGTAAATTTAATTGAAATGACTGTTTAAATTTATGAACCGGCCAAATACTCTGTTCAAAGAAAATACATTGTATGTTTGTATGTGTGTTTCTAATTATTATTTATTCATATTTGTTCTCTTTTATTCTTTAAAGTTTAACAATTCATTCTTTATCTTAAAGATATCTTAATATCTTTATATTTGTTTGGGGTTGGCTTTCTTCCCTTTCATCTTTTTTATTGTACAGCAATCTTTCTCCTCAAACCTACCACCTCCCTCTTTTCTTTCCTTCTTACTTTCTCTTCCTCATCCTCTTCTTCTCCTCCCTACTTCCTCTTCCTTTCTCCTTCTCCTCCTCTCTTCCTCCCTCTCTTACCCTCACTCCTACTCTAATTTCCCTTCCCTTCCTTCATCCCTCTCTATTGCTGTATCCTTTTATGCATATGGACTACTCAGAGGGCTGAAAAAGTTATTTTTGACTGGTCCTCGCACTTTTGACCAGTCCTCGAACTTACGACTGTCCTCACATTTTACGTTTTTGCCCTATCTTGTCACCATGGTGAAGAGAAGCAGTTGTGAAATGAGTGACACGGTTGTTAAGAATGCTACAATGGGCATAAATGATGACCAGTCATAAGTGCAAAGACCGGTCAAAAGTGCGAGGACCTGTCAGAAATGACTTTTTTCAGCCCTCTGGGTAGTCCTTTTGTGCATATGGACTACTCAGAGGGCTGAAAAAGTTATTTCTGACTGGTCCTCGCACTTTTGACCAGTCCTCGAACTTACAACTGTCCTCACATTTTAAGTTTTTGCCCTATCTTGTCACCATGGTGAAGAGAAGCAGTTGTGAAATGAGTGACATGGTTGTTAAGAATGCTGCACGGGCATAAATGTGAGGATGGTCATAAGTGTGAGGACCAGTCAAAAGTGCGAGGACCTGTCAGAAATGACTTTTTTCAGCCCTCTGAGTAGTCCCTATACACATAGTCACATGACCAGCTAGCCACGCCCACCCCAGTCACATGACCTCCAAGCCATGCCCACAAAATAAGCCATGCCCACAGAACCGGTAGTAAAAAAATTTAGAACCCACCCCTGGTTGGGGGTCACCACAACATGAGGAACTGTATTAAAGGGTCGCGGCATTAGGAAGGTTGAGAACCACTGGCTTAGAAAGTTAACAACCGGTTCTCCCGAATATGTGCGAACTGGCTGAATCCCACCACTGGTTAACACCCCTATAATTATTGAATCATCATTTAAATTACCTGGGTGAGTCAATATCTTTTGCTATTTTTTGGAGGAAGAAGTAAGTCATCAATACTTGGAACATCTGGGTATATTTTATTTTATAATTTCTAACGGTGGTGCTCATTCATGCAAACTTATGGATTACAATGAAATACTGACCAGAAATTTAGTTGTTGGTGAGGGAGGGATTTTTCTTTAATACAATCTTGATGGAGAAGCGAGGTAATTTTGAAAACAATGGATAATTTTATCTAAAGTCTGATTTGGTACAGCAACCAAACAGGACAAGTAAAGACTCTAACAGATAGTTAAGACTGCAGAAAGAATAACTGCAACTAGCCTGCTTTCTATAGAAGACCTGTATATTGTGCAGGTCAGAAGGAGGCTAAGAAGATTTGCAGATCTTCAGATCCCTCACATCCTGGAAATAAACTGTTTCAAACTCTTCTCCTTGGGATGGTACTACAGGACATCACAGGCCAACGCAACTAGACACAGGGACAGCTTTTCCCTCAGGCTACTGAGGGAACACCTTCAGGTCTACTGAACACCTAATTCTCACAGTGCTTTCTATTGTCTATGTGTATTTACCCAAACTGTTTGTCTGTGGCATTATTATTATCCTTCTTACTACCCCCTCCTATTAGTATTATTACTATTATGATTATCATTATTCTGTTGCTTTGCATGAAAACTGAGAGCTTTTACCCTGGATACAAATTTCTTGTGTGTCTAATCACACTTGATCAAATAAAATATTTTATTATGCTGTATTGTGCTGTGCTGTGCTTTGCTCTAAATTCTATTCTATTCTATTCTATTCTATTCTATTCTATTCTATTCTATTCTATTCTATTCTATTCTATTCTATTCTATTCTATTCTATTCTATTCCATTCCATTCCATTCCATTCCATTCCATTCCATTCCATTCTCCTTAGCCCAATCTACCATTTGTATTAAGATGCTAAAATAAGAAGGCTGAAAGTTTTTCAGCTGAATTATTTTTCTGTTGCTATTTGTTTCAGCTTTGCAAAGAAGTGACAGACAGACAGAGCCATTGTGTTTTTAATCACAGAGAACTTGTTTACTCCAACCTAAAAGGAATTCATACCATTATTAAATGATCTGATCCTCAAACCACTTTCATTTCATAAGGTGAATTCCAATTCCAGACGCAGAGGCCAGAAAACCCCAATAGAGATAGTTTCCATGTACAAAAGGAAGGAACTATTTTCCTATTGATTTTTTTTTTTTTACTGGAAAATTGTAAATGCAAAGACCACACTTTGGAGGGATGGTAAGTTATTCAATTTCTACAGGAAGGATGACAAGCAATGCCAAATTACTATCCAGTTACTTCTGAGCGTTCCCCGACTCTAATCGGAACGAAAAGTTGAGGTTTTATCATAAAGGGAGCACACTGAAATACTGCGTGGATTGCAATCCTGAAGAATGACACAACATCTGTTTTTATTCTTCATTCCTGTAGAATCCTTCCAGTTGATAATTTGGATTGGAACCAGATTGGTTGTTTTCATAGGTCCTTTTCTTCTCAGCTCAGATACAAAAAACCTCTCCCATGGGTCTAGCCGTTTGTGTTCTGAATTTGTGGTTTACATGGCAAGGATTCTCTGTATTATATTGCTAACATATTATCCAGCTTGAAGAAAATAAAAGGAGATATGCTTTATGTAAAGACTTCTCCTGTTTTTAAACTTGCTGGTCAATAAATGCTTTTGTAAAAGCAGAGGAGCAAATATCCAATTTCCTTTGATTCTTTCCTATTTTCCCTACACATTCACACACCTTCAAATGCAACATTTTAAATTTAAAAAAAAACTTACCGGAATTTTTCACGCATCAAAACTCTTACTTACTGTATGGACTCTTCTTTTGAATAGTTTGAGCTCAGTAGCACTTATTGATGAAGAAAAATCTTTATCTGGAAGGATAGATGTTGCTCCAGGAAACACAAGCAAATGTTGCAGAATCAGCCAGCTCTGGTGGAAGAGGCTTACATGTAATAATAATAATAATAATAATAATAATAATAGTTATGATGATGATGATGATGATGGTGATGATGTCATTAGTGCTCAGAATAATTGCTTTACATAATCACGAGAAGCCACCAACATTCCACAGTAGCTGGATTCTCATTGTACTCTAAGGTTAGAACGAGGTTAAGAAAATATAAAATATGCATTCACATACATTGTGTGTGTGTGTGTGTGTGTGTGTGTGTGTGTGTGTGTGTATCGGTGTGTATATTAGGTGAACGCAGATTTTGTATTTTCTTAACCTGATTAAATTGTGCATGTGTGAGATCCAACAACTTGCTAAATGCCATACTGTGCAATCCTGCTTTAACCTGATCTAAAAATTGGTGTGAACCTCACCAAAGTATATCTACTGTAATCTTCTAGAACTGGAGTGCCCAATCTCTGGGGTGTGGCCCACTACAAGGCCTTGATCTGTTCAGAACCGGGCCATGGAAGTTGTTCAGAACCGGGCTACTGAAGCCGTTTGAAACTGGGCCATTCGGAACTGGGCTGCATCCCCTCTCCCCACTCCCCCAGGCCTCAAACAATTTGATATCAAAGTAAACACATATTTTGTTTTGAAGAGGTATTAATCATCTTAATGAAAACTCAAAAAAGAAGGCCAAGTTACAAAGCATTGGTACTTCTAGACATTTTTACATGTAATCATTCGGGTTCATTTATGGAATTCATAGGGTCAAGATATTGTAGTCTTTGTTGTTTCATAATCCCCTTTGTTTTTCCTGTTTCCTCTTACATCTTTTTTGCTATTAAAAAAAAAGAGGAGCAATAAGAAAAAATATGGAATACTGCAAAGTGTATTTGTCTAATGGTCAAATGAATTCTGGAAACATCCATAACCATATATACTGGTTAGTATATATGTAGAAGGTCCTTACACTATTAAAGTTCTTGTTCTTTTTCTTTCTCTTTATCTCTCAAATTTTTAAGGTCACTCATTCAATATGGACTAACCTTAATTTCAATCTAGAAATCGTACAGATAATCATACTTGATATGTTATGTGTAAATAACTTACTGGCCTCATATTAGGAATGAATTTTGGGAGAAATCCTATCAATCTATCCTAAATTTCCCAATAAATGGAAGACAATGGTAGACAAAATTCCACAGTGCTGCTTTGCCCTCTGCAAACCTATTTTTTCCATTTGAAAAACTTACAAATCACTTGTATAAATGGGTTTTTTTGTCTGAATTTCCTATTAATTTAATACCTATTTTGTCAGAATTCGTGTTAGCAATGTTGTAAGATCTGGTGTAGACAGCTTTCAGGCTGTTCTTGCAATGTTTAGCACTACATTTATTAGATCAGTTCCAATTCATTCAAGAGGCCAAGAGCCAGATAAGGTGTTAACAGCCAGCAGTTTGTCTACATCAAACCATTTAGCTTTCCAACTGTGGAAAACTAATCACATTTTTAAAGAGTTTCATATTGATAGAAACGATGATGAAAGCTTTAATTCAGAATTCAAGAGTTTTATTTAAAACTCAAAAGTGATTTTTTTTCCAAATAAAGTTGTAAATTCATTGCACATGGAATTCATTATTTGTCGTGACACATACATTGCCTGTGGAACAGTTAAGCATTTTCCAGCTGGGATTTATGGATTGAGAATCTAGTCAACTTTAAATCTATAAACATTCTTGTTTTGAGCTCTTGTCTTCTAAATTGAACATTCAGGTTATATTCAGGTTCTGTGATCCCTTAGTGCCAAATTCTTGAGTTAATTTATTATTGTGATATACTTACTTGCTGCTATAGAGACAGAAGAGAATATTTCTGGTATTTTATATATCTGTTGATAGAATTACTTTTCTGATAGAATTTATGTTACATTGACTATTAAATATTTTAATATATTTATTAATATAAATATATTGGGTATTAAATTGTCATGGGCACCTCTACATGAGTATTTTGCACTATACCTGTGGAATACATTTGTCATTTCTGTTTGCCATCTGACCAGGGTCTTCTGTTTCAGTAGCAATGCTTTCAGAATTGTAATGAAAGTAATTTCTCACAAGAAATGATGAAGCTCTGCATCATTTTCATGTCAATTGTTTTTACCCACATTTTATTTGACTCACCCACTTATGGATCATGAGCATATATCAGGTTCTGTCACATTCTGTTAAGGATTCACCACCATATCTTTGTCATCTTTTAAAAATTTCTGTAGCTCCTTCCTCCCTGGAAACTGCTCAGATCTTTTCCCGCTCCCAAAAGTCTAGAAAAATAAACACAATATTAATTAAACTACGGCTGTAGATTGCAGGGTACAGATTGAATGTCTTTCTTTGTGTTTTCTTATTGATCAGTTAGAGATAGCAAAGATTGTATTCTCCATGTTCTAAAAGGCCCCATAGAGAAGACATTGATTAGATAGTTTTCAGACTGCTTTTGAGAGAATGCAGAGTAAAAACAGTGACACAGAAGTGCTTTCTCTGCATGCTTTTAAAATGAGGATCATCAGTTGTTAACATTTATAATAGCCTCTTTTAGCAAGAGACTATTTAATTTTTCAAAGTATGCTTTAAGAGGCTGGATGGATACAGGGCAAGCATAATGTATGGAAAAGAAACTGAGATATTTGAATTACCTAGTGCACTTTTGCTTTTAATGTTATGGATCAAAATATCTGCTCCAGTAATCAGCTGTTAATAGATCCGAAGATCCGAAGATCCTATATGCAATCCTATATCTGTTGATAGAATTACTTTTCTGATAGAATTTATGTTACATTGACTATTAAATATTTTAATATATTTATTAATATAAATATATTGGGTATTAAATTGTCATGGGCACCTCTACATGAGTATTTTGCACTATACCTGTGGAATACATTTGTCATTTCTGTTTGCCATCTGACCAGGGTCTTCTGTTTCAGTAGCAATGCTTTCAGAATTGTAATGAAAGTAATTTCCCACAAGAAATGATGAAGCTCTGCATCATTTTCATGTCAATTGTTTTTACCCACATTTTATTTGACTCACCCACTTATGGATCATGAGCATATATCAGGTTCTGTCACATTCTGTTAAGGATTCACCACCATATCTTTGTCATCTTTTAAAAATTTCTGTAGCTCCTTCCTCCCTGGAAACTGCTCAGATCTTTTCCCGCTCCCAAAAGTCTAGAAAAATAAACACAATATTAATTAAACTACGGCTGTAGATTGCAGGGTACAGATTGAATGTCTTTCTTTGTGTTTTCTTATTGATCAGTTAGAGATAGCAAAGATTGTATTCTCCATGTTCTAAAAGGCCCCATAGAGAAGACATTGATTAGATAGTTTTCAGACTGCTTTTGAGAGAATGCAGAGTAAAAACAGTGACACAGAAGTGCTTTCTCTGCATGCTTTTAAAATGAGGATCATCAGTTGTTAACATTTATAATAGCCTCTTTTAGCAAGAGACTATTTAATTTTTCAAAGTATGCTTTAAGAGGCTGGATGGATACAGGGCAAGCATAATGTATGGAAAAGAAACTGAGATATTTGAATTACCTAGTGCACTTTTGCTTTTAATGTTATGGATCAAAATATCTGCTCCAGTAATCAGCTGTTAATAGATCCGAAGATCCGAAGATCCTATATGCAATCCTATATCTGTTGATAGAATTACTTTTCTGATAGAATTTATGTTACATTGACTATTAAATATTTTAATATATTTATTAATATAAATATATTGGGTATTAAATTGTCATGGGCACCTCTACATGAGTATTTTGCACTATACCTGTGGAATACATTTGTCATTTCTGTTTGCCATCTGACCAGGGTCTTCTGTTTCAGTAGCAATGCTTTCAGAATTGTAATGAAAGTAATTTCCCACAAGAAATGATGAAGCTCTGCATCATTTTCATGTCAATTGTTTTTACCCACATTTTATTTGACTCACCCACTTATGGATCATGAGCATATATCAGGTTCTGTCACATTCTGTTAAGGATTCACCACCATATCTTTGTCATCTTTTAAAAATTTCTGTAGCTCCTTCCTCCCTGGAAACTGCTCAGATCTTTTCCCGCTCCCAAAAGTCTAGAAAAATAAACACAATATTAATTAAACTACGGCTGTAGATTGCAGGGTACAGATTGAATGTCTTTCTTTGTGTTTTCTTATTGATCAGTTAGAGATAGCAAAGATTGTATTCTCCATGTTCTAAAAGGCCCCATAGAGAAGACATTGATTAGATAGTTTTCAGACTGCTTTTGAGAGAATGCAGAGTAAAAACAGTGACACAGAAGTGCTTTCTCTGCATGCTTTTAAAATGAGGATCATCAGTTGTTAACATTTATAATAGCCTCTTTTAGCAAGAGACTATTTAATTTTTCAAAGTATGCTTTAAGAGGCTGGATGGATACAGGGCAAGCATAATGTATGGAAAAGAAACTGAGATATTTGAATTACCTAGTGCACTTTTGCTTTTAATGTTATGGATCAAAATATCTGCTCCAGTAATCAGCTGTTAATAGATCCGAAGATCCGAAGATCCTATATGCAAACATCTTGTTGTAAGGATGTTACGACAAGAAACTTTCTGTTCTGTCATGTTATGACAGAAACTGTCCCATCATTAGTTGGCAGGTTAAGGTATTTTGCATACAGTGTTCTCCATTGGTGCCAGTTTGATTATCTTATATAATCAAGTTTTGTATGAATGACATTATGTTTATTCTAGTCTCATTCCCTGCTTGTTCTTCTTGCACATAAACAGCTACACCAATACTAAACAACTATAATTTCACATTATAAACACAGATGTGGAGAAATCTGAGCTATTCACGAAGGTCAGTCAGGTCAAGAAACACCAGATTTTCATCACCTGATTTCTACATAGGATACTAATTCCAAACTATAATCAGCTGATTCTGTAGCTTTGTTTTTCTGCATAGGATTAGAAAAACAAACTTAAGGAAACCAGTGCAAAATAATTCCATGTACATCTGGTAGCACAATACAGTTTGATATTTCTACAGGATATTACAAAGCTGTGGCACCTAGCAAAAATATTCCAAAGATGACATGAAGGTATAACTTGTAGGTTTGAACTAGATGATTTGAAAGGATATTTAATATTGCTTTACTTCCATTATTGTATTTATTTTACAACTATGCATGAAATGGTCTGATTTGGATTCAGACCAAAGTGTATGAAGCAAGTGGAACACAAGTGGATAGCCTTCTGTTTCTTTGTTGGGACAAAAAAGTCAAATTCTTCCCTCCTTAAATGGAGTATTTAAAAATACCCTCTGAACTTCCACTAAGTACAGATGATTGAATTCTCCCAAACAAATAGCAGAAAAGTGTTAAGTTTCCATTACCAGTGAATGCAGTACTCCTGAAGTATTGTCAAATATATTTTTAAAGAATTTTTTTGTTTTTTTAAAAAAAAACCCTCTGGGAAATTGATGTTGAAATCTTGATAATTTTCTTCAACATAATGTGTCTTAAGAAACAGTAGCAGAGTAATGCACTACTTCCTGTAGGGTCAATGACCTAGCTTAGATATAAGATTTCCCAGTTCATAAATCATGATATAAAGCAGAGGTGGGTTTCAGCAGGTTCTGACCAGTTCTGGAGAACCAGTAGCGGAAATTTTGAGTAGTTCGGAGAACCGGTAAATACCACCTCTGACTGGCTATGCCCCCATCTATTCTCTGCCTCCCGAGTCCCAGCTTATAAGGAGGAAATGAAGATTTTGCAGTACCCTTCCCCTGGAGTGGGGTGGGAATGGAGATTTTGCAGTATTCTTCCCCTGGAGTAGGGTGGGAATGGAGATTTTACAGTATCCTTGGCCTGGAGTGGGGTGGGAATGGAGATTTTATAGTATCCTTCTCCAGCCACGCCCACCAAGCCACACCATGCCCACCAAGCCACGCCACGCCCACCAAGCCACACCCACAGAACCGGTAGTAAAAAAAATTGAATCCCACCACTGATATAAAGCCATAGACAGCAACCTCTTGTTATTTATTTCATGACTTTCATGTAATACTGAAATCCTGATTTGTTTTAAATGAAAACTTACTATTCTAACCAAAATTAGTATTGGGTTATTTAATCAAAATCTTAATTTGACCAATAGATCCTAGTAAATGGGCTGATTTTGCCAGTCTGTACTTTTCATAAATAAAAATAGACATTTTTTTTGTTTACATTTACTAGATGTAGCCAAATTAAGTCAAAAGACACTAGTTCAAGGGTATCTAAAGTTGAGATATCAGATTTGAATAAAGCTAACATGTAACATTGTTTTAGGTTTATTTTTGTGTTCCTGGGGAAGATCTGTTTCTTGAAGTACTAATTTAGCACCTCTCCGGTCAGAAGAATGCAGTTTTTAAAGCAGAAAATGCTATTCTGATGCTAGATTTTGTTTTCTTATTTAATCAGATATTTTAAAACAAAGTTAAAAATAATCAAGGGAAAGGATAAATGAGAAGAATCTTGCCTAACTGAGATTTCAGATAATACACATTTTAGGACTCATGCAAACATATCTGTTTTGCAACATAGGATCAATATGATAGAGTATAACTTCTATTCTATTCTATTCTATTCTATTCTATTCTATTCTATTCTATTCTATTCTATTCTATTCTATTCTATTCTATTGTGGTATTCACTTATTTTCCCTACCAGTTCGCAGTAGTGGTTTTCACTTACCTTGCTACCGGTTCGGAACTGTGAGCATGTGTGCGCACGTGCTTGTTTTGTTTGTGCAGGACCTTGTGCGCATGCACAGAGTGTCCATGATGATGTCCGGGAGGGTGGGTGGACACTCTCGTTGCCACTACTGGTTTGCCTGAACCAGGCGAACTGGTAGAAACCCACTGCTGGCGCCTAGCCTCAAAAACATGCCTAAATAAGATGGCAGAGAGCCACGATGGTGGGCAGATGGACAGGTTCACCCATGATTTCCACTACTGGTTTGGGCAAACTGGTCTGAACTGGCTGAATACCACCACTGATTCGATTCCATTTGATTCCATTTGATTCCATTCCATTCGATTCCATTCCATTCGATTCCATTCCATTGCACTCTGATAAAGACATTAGAAAGTTAATCCTGCACATCTGCCTATAGAAAAATATAAACTGACAAGGCATTCCCTTGTGCCTGTTTAAAAAATAAAAAGGAGAATCTAAAGCATCCCAGGGTTATTGTAGCATTTTGCATAAATTAAGCAAATACCTCTGTTTAAAGTCTTGCTTGTTTTTCTTGCCCTGGGCTGAGTTCAGAGAGATTCTACTGAATTGAATCCAAGACTTCCATCCTCTGAACCCTGGAGTTTCACGGAAGATGGATTGATCTCAACTCCCTTCTTGGAGGCACTCATATCAGAAGGCTTTTGAGTTATTTTAGTCTCAAGCTTATTAAAAGTTATTCTCTAATTCTTCTCTGGAGGGGGTCTGATATAGACAAATTGCTTTATTGTAAGTGTTAACATACCTTTGTTATCTCTCACCAATTTCTGATTGAGGAAAGGGAACAACTTTATCTTGTATCTCATGCCACAGATTCAGTAATGTAGAGTCACAAGCCTCTTTCTATATTCACTGATTCCTTACACGCATGCACACAAAACAACATTTTGCTAAATGAAATGGAAGTATCTAGCTTTTTTAAAATTTTAAATCAGCTCAATTATTAAGCATCTCATTGCAATAGGCCCAGAAGAAGGTAATAAACAGTGGAATGATTTCATAGTCCAACAGGAATAATAAGGATTATTTAAAAGGACAAATTTATTTTGTTTCTCATCTAAACTGATAGCCAAGAAGATCATTACATTTTTCCAGTTATTCAGTCATGCAGTATAAAATTAACAATATAACTCACCTAACCCCAGGAAAGTTATATAAAAATAATCTGAAGCTACTGGAAGCTCTCTGTAGGAGAACACTCTGATGCTCTCAATTACCACTTTAAGAGGTGGGGGGGGGAAGAGGGACAGAAGCAAAAAAATATAAACAATGCCATCAATTTACTCCAAATTCTTCATGTTTGACCGGACGATAACATGGTTTCTGTTTGTCTTTGCTGGCTCCTCTATGTGTGTGTTTATCTGCAGCTTGCAGCTAACTGATCACATTCCATATCTGTTCCATTGTGGTAAACCAGCACTATTTGGTTTGTTATTTTTTTCCCTTGAGGTGCCTTTTAAAATACTTCCAGATGACAAGTGGCCAAATTGCTTTAGGAGCAGTAGGACCAAACCATGTTCCTTCTCTGAAATGACATGTGGAAAACAGATTTCTGTTCTAGTCTTTCAATATAGTTAAAAGAAGGGAAAAATGGTCATGTGTGCCCATATTAGCAATGGAGCCCCTCTACAATATTGTCGATCAAGTTATAAACAGAGGAACAAAGAGAGAGAAAAGAATAGAGAGAGGGAGAAAGAAAGAAAGAAAGAAGGAGAAAGAGACAAAGAAAGAGAAATAATGGAGAGAGAAAGGAAGAGAGAGAGAGAGATACCTGTTTCCCAAAGAAAAGAAAACACCGGGAGCCACAAAACCTGGGTAGGCATGGCTACTGGGGGTCATGTGACTGGGTGGGAGTGAGTGATGTCAAATTGGCCACGCCCACCCAGATTTTGTGGCTTGTTTTGTTTTCTGTGGTTCTTTGAATATTTGAGGTTGCAGACCCCTGGACTATACCCTGGTAAAACAATTGTGCAAAACTAGAGTGACGTAGATAGATGACTAAACCCACCTACCTACCACATGTCAAACGTCACTTCCTTAGCCGGAGCCAGTGTGTACCTCAATCTATATTAAGCAGAATAATTGGTGGATATTTTCTTGCAAGTTGTGAGATTTGAACTGAGGGAGGAACCACAGCTAGGGAAATAAAACCCATCCCTGTTCTTTATGTGCCTTATAAACCGTAAGGATACCAGGTATTGTACCTGTGACAAGGGAAAGATTATAAATGGATCCAAATGTTGTGTTATTTAACTATATCAGTTATAGTTTTTTTATGTTTAAAGGACTACTGGGTATTTAATTTGATTGCAAGGAAGAGTTCTTTATGGGAAATGTTCTGCTGTATTTTTTGTAACCAGTAATCAGGATTTATGGACTAAATCTGTCTTTTCAAAACAAATCATTAAAATTCAGTTTTTTTCCTGCCTTGATGAACTTTTGAACAAGAGCAGTAAATGTAAAATGTACAATTCCTACATCATAATTTTCAGAGTGTGGTACTCAGGACAACTAGTTGGAAGTGCTGCATAACATTCTTGCAGAAATATCAAACTCTATTTTTGGCTAGGAATATTAATTGGAACAAAACTCACAATCGTGACAAAAATGCAAGGCAAATTGGTCTTCTTTTTCAATCCAAATTCAGTTAATTTCTTAAATAATTAAGATGTCACAAGAGCTCAGTGGGATGTGGTTGTAAGTCATGTTTAGCATCTTCGTAATTCTTAATGTATAAGAATACTTGAGTTGAATCCGACACAATACATCCAGTAACTGATTAATATTCAGTAACTAACTAAAATTTGTACTCCGAATTGGAATACAAATTTTAGCATACTGTTCAGTTGTGCACAGCTGGAGAAATGTATAGCTTTTAAAACATAATACATATTTTCTACCTGCAAATTTCTTCAATTCTATATGGGGTTAAAGATGATGAGAAAAAATGTTGCAAAAATGATTTACAGCTTTCAAACAGTTCTGTCAAGAGACCTATAAAATAATTGATTGAAGCATACATAACTCATAGGATTAGCATAAGATGTTTAAGTGCTTTCCAGTGCATTTCATATGCAGAACCAGAAGGATGGGAAATTGAAATTTGAACCTTATTGCTAGGATAATCTATGTGTCGCATCACACTATAATGAAAGTTGAAAATGGTCTAATATGCTATATGACATATGGCTAAATTGTGGAGGGCAGACTAGACTGTATAAAGTATATAACTATTTTTTGGTCATGAGAAACAGCTAAGAAGGATGGACTACCATTGCTGTTTCTTAGCATCTGTTGTCTAAAATGATTGCTTCACACTCTAAGGCTAGAACTAGTTATGATAATAAACCAAAAAGTTGTCATAAAAAAGCTGTCATTGAAGTTGTTAGAAATATTATGGGAGAAGGAGCAGCAAAGATAGTGCATCACTGCTGTATGAGTGAGTCAACAATGTTTGTTTTTATGGCTGCAAAGATTTGCCCCAGGTTCGCATGAAAAAATGCTATTTTGTTTTCTTCATGCTGATTTTTGACATCAGGTGAAGACTTTTTCAGAGCATGTTTGTTTGTTTATTTATTTATTTATTTTATTAGATTTTTATACCGCCCTTCTCCCACTAGACTCAGGGCGGTGAACAGCCAAGAATAAAAACATCACATACAAAATTTAAAATTTTAAAAAGAAATAAACAATTTTTGGCTTAATAAATTTAAAACACCCCAACTAAAATCAATTAACAATTAAAAATATCTAAGGTGGGGGGGGTGTTAAGCCAGCCCGGCTTGATGAAATAAAAAAGTTTCAAGGGCACGGCGAAAAGCACGGAGATCTGGGATCCTACGTATCTCCGGGGGCAGGTCTTTCCAGAGGACAGGTGCTGCCACAGAGAAGGCCCTCCCCCTGGGGGTCGCCAGCCGACATTGTCTGGCCGACGGCACCCTGAGGAGTCCCTCTCTGTGGGCTGGAGTTTGAAACAGATGGCATCTCTTGGCTGCTATTCATGGGAAATAGCCATATACAAAATCAGATTATATGTTCATCTTCATTTTGGAATAGAATAGAATAGAATAGAATAGAATAGAATAGAATAGAATAGAATAGAATAGAATAGAATAGAATAGAATAGAATAGAATAACAGAGTTGGAAGGGACCTTGGAGGTCTTCTAGTCCAACCCCCTGCCCAGGCAGAAAACCCTACACCATTTCAGACAAATGGTTATCCAACATCTTCTTAAAAATTTCCAGTATTGGGGCATTCACAACTTCTGCAGGCAAGTTTTTCCACTTACTAATTGTTCTAACTGTCAGGAAATTTCTCCTTAGTTCTAAATTGCTTCTCTCCTTGATTAGTTTCCACCCATTGCTTCTTGTTCTACCCTCAGGTGCTTTGAAGAATAGTTTGACTCCTTCTTCTTTGTGGCAACCCCTGAGATATTGGAACACTGCTATCATGTCTCCCCTATTCTTTCTCTTCATCAAATTAGACATACCCAGTTCCTGCAACCGTTCTTCATAAGTTTTAGCCTCCAGTCCCTTAATCATCTTTGTTGCTCTTCTCTGCACTCTTTCTAGGGTCTCAAAATCTTTTTTACATTGTGGCGACCAAAACTGGATGCAATATTCCAAGTGTGGCCTTACCAAGGCATTATAAAGTGGTATTAACACTTCACGTGATCTTTATTCTATTCCTCTGTTTATGCAGCCCAGAACTGTGTTGGCTTTTTTGGAAGCTGTTGCACACTGCTGGCTCGTATCTAAATGGTTGTCCACTAGGACTCCAAGATCCCTCTCAGAGTTACTACTATTGAGCAAGGTACCACATATACGGTACCTGTGCATTTTGTTTTTCTTCCCTAAATGTAGAACCTTACTTTTTTCACTGTTGAATTTCATTTTGTTAGATAGCGCCCAATGTTCAAGTCCTTCTGTATCTTGAGCCTATTTTCTGGAATGTTGGCTATTCGTGCCAGCTTGGTGTCATCTGCAAATTTGATGAGTTCCCCATCTATCCCCTCGTCCAAGTCATTGATGAAGATGTTGAAGAGCACTGGGCCTAAAACAGAGCCTTGAGGTACTCATCTGCATACTTCCCTCCGTGTAGATGCAGTTCCATTGAGGACTACACGTTGAGTGCAGTTGGTCAGCCAGTTACAAATCCATCTGATGGTGATGTTGTCTAACCCACATTTTTCTACTTTATCTAGTAGTAGGTTATGGTCTACTTTATCAAATGCTTTACTGAAGTCCAAGTAAATTATATCGACAGCATTCCTCTGATCCACTAATTTTGTCACTTTGTCAAAGAATGCAATAAGATTAGTCTGGCATGATCTGTTCTTGACAAACCCATGTTGGCTTTTGGTTATTACTTGGTTTGCTTCTAGGTATTCGGTGATTCGTTGTTTGATTATCTTTTCCAGAATCTTCCCTGGTATTGAGGTCAGGCTGATAGGTCTGTAGTTTCCTGGATCTATTTTTTTTTCCTTTTTTGAAGATGGGAACTACATCAGCTCTTTTCCAATCCTCTGGCAGTTCCCCTGTGCTCCAGGATCTTTGAAAGATATAGTTCAGTGGTTCTGAGATCTCGTCTGCCAGTTTCTTCAGAACCAGAATCAAATGCAAAGCTTTTATTTCTAATTAAATTGCTATGGTGGCAGTTTAATCACATGATAATAGATAAACTTAACATTCTCTAAATTACAAAGATTGGTATATTAAATCATGCCACATTTAGGTTAGCAGTGTAAAACTGGGCAATTGTTTTCTAGCTCTCAATTGGCCTTTAAATTTCCAAAGAGAAACAGATGTTAAACATTGTCTTGAATGTTACCAAGACTAAGTATAAGTTCATCTCAGCTGCTTAGGTATGTGGCTATGAAATGACCCATTTAAAAGAAAAATACACACACCAGCTATGCAGCCTGCCTTAAATAATTTGACACCACCAAATATAGCTTGTATTTTGTCATAAAGGACAATGAAAGAAGATCACATTTATTGCACAGATTATAGTTTTCTTAAGGCAGATTTTAGTTTTGTACAATGTATTAAGATATTAATATTAACATATTAAGACTATCATTTCCATTTGAAAACAAAAACTATTTTTGCCTTGATTAATATCAGTTTGCAATGACAAGTTAAAATTAGCTGACACTGACTTATAACAAACATTACAGAAGGCCACAGGGTCTATTCTGAAGTAGACAATCTTAACTGTTTCTTATAACTGGCAAGTTTGATCTTTTTAAGTTAGTCCATCATATAGTACAAAGCCCTTAGGCTATTCTTGTATTTTTGATGCAGTAATTCTTTTGGAAAGGGGTGCTTAATTCTCTGTAATGTTCTCTCTTATTACTATATAAACAGTTTGAAGAGCACTATTTTACACAAACATCCTGGAGAAAGAGCACATGGGGATTTAGCACATAGTGACATCCTTTAGCACATGATGCTAATAGATAGACTCGTCTTCTTTGTATGTGTTTCAGATGAAGTTGCTGGTTTTTTTAAAAAAAAGTGTCTAAATTTTGTGCATGCTCAAATTGTAACTAGGTTTATCAGAAAAGGGAAGGCTAATGTTAGCCTAGCCACATCATCCTTGAACAAATGTAAAACCTGTCATGGATGAAGATATGCTCCGTTTTTTGTTTATACTTTAATTGTAAAACAAATTATAACTTTAAAAAGCAAAAATCACAACATTTAAACAAATGACAATTTTCAGACTAGAAGACATACAAAAAAGCAAACATAAACAGCCTTTTAACAATTTCACAGAATGTTTCTGAAGTTGATTTCATAAACACACAACGCAACCAATATGCAATAAACAAAAACTATATCCAGATTCATATCATATCATTATAGCAATAACTGTGTCTAACACTCTACACAGAAATAGTTGCAAATGAGTTTTTTATTAGACCTGCTTGGCTTCTTAATTGCTTTCTTTAATGTTATATGAATGTGTATATACACACATACACACACACACACTCTAACATGGTCATAGTGGCAATCAGGTACTATAGCAACCTTATTTTACCACTGTACCACTAGCAAATACATATAGTGACAGCCCTAGTTAAGGAAATAATAAGTCTACTAAATTATTGGTCTGAAAATATTTCAGAAAATATTTTCCAGCCTGCTGGTTCTTCATAAAAGTGTTGGTGGAGGAAGAACTGTTTCTTTGAGGACAAAGTTGTATAGTGTTTTCTTCTCAATCTGTTTCAAAACCAAGCACTGGGAAGGGGCTTCCTTCCTCTATGCTCAGCTTGGAAATACAAGGAAATTCAGAAATGGGAGACAGTATGTTGTTGTTGCATGCCCTTTCATTTGACAGCTCACAATCTGCTTGTCTGCAAACAATTCCCTGTCACTTAAGCTGATTGTATAAATATAAGCCAGTAACACCAAAGGTTAATCTCATATTTGTGTGAATGTAATTTCACTCATGATCATATTGTACAGATGGAGATAGATTTGTTTAACTGTAATGATAGCATTTTGTTAATTAAATTCTGTGCATACACAAATGAGCAGGTCAAGTTGTTCACTTAGGGCCACTTAAGATTAGTGAAATCTCTTTCTTTTTCTTTTTTTGTAAACAAAGAAAGTTGTGAAAGTGCATTTCCCAAAACTGAATATACATGTTTCCTAGCAAAATATCATGACTGACATATCCCCATAACAGATTGTGTAAACATGGAAAATATGTATTTCTTAAAAATCACCCGTGTTTGTGTTAAAAAAGCAAAAATGGACAAGCAATCTTTTGTCTTGTTTTCATGTTTTGGCAACATGGGCAGAAGCTTCCACCTTGCCAACCAGTTGGCTCTGTGGGATAAACATAGTGGTTAGTGGCCTGAACCTTTTGTGGCCAAATGTGTCATTAAAGCCTGGTGGTCCATGCGTAAGGTGAAACCACAACCGTATAAACACGCATGCCATTTCCCACACATCCAAAAGAATGTTGGGTCCTCTGACATCTTCACAAAGGAGCTGTGTTCTGGGTATCAGAAACTGGATAGAAGCATGTAATGGACTTTGAAAAAATACACAGCTGTTTTCAATTAAAATTATGCCATGATGATGACCAAATGAAGCTTCATGGGGAAGTTCCCTGGATGCCATTGTTAAACATGATCTTAAATACATCACTTCAACATGATTTCCTCTTATTTTAGTAGAAATCATTCATTTGAGCAAGAATCAGCTTTTCTTTGTCATATTCAACTATTAACTCCATATCCACTATTTTTTTGCTCACAGAATTCACAGATTCATCTATTGTGCAATAAAGACAAAATGATGATGTTTTAAAGTGAGGCGTAGTGTTTTAATATGTAAAATGGCAACAGCTTATTGGGTAGAAAATTATTTATTTATTTAATTATTTGTCAACAAGTACAAGGAACAAGTATCAGTATAGTCATAGACATGGACACATGAAAATTGGCACAAATAAATGGATATAAATAAGCAAAACATAACCATAAACACATAAAATGAGTACATATAAATGGGGACAGGAGGACAGGGATGGTAGGCACGCAGGTGCTCTTATGCACCGGTAACATGAACCCAATCATGTTACTAAAGTTAAAGATAAAGGTTTCCACTGTCCAATCATGTCCAACTCTAGGGGGCAGTGCTCATTTCCATTTCTTAGCCAAAGGACCAGCATTGTCCAAAGACAGTTCTGTGGTCATGTGGCTGCCATGACTGTATGCTATTATGCCAAGGGGCACTGAAGACTGTTATCTTCCCACCAAAGGGGTACCTATTTATCTACTTACATTTGCATGCTTTCAAACTGATAGTGGACAAGAACTAGGGCAAGTAATAGGTGATTACCTTGTCATGTGGTGCTCGGATCTTGAATCCAGGCTGTCAGGTTTCCAGTTGAAAAGCTCAGCATCTTTAACTGCTAAATAAAACTGCTGAGTAAAACACTGCTTTAACGGTGAAACAACTAAGAATGACAAACTGATGGAGGTATGTGTTGGTCATGAAACAAATGTAACATTATGTCAGTAAAAAAGGAATTGCCAGGATTTACTCTGTTCAGAAATGGTGCTAAACCTGTATTTAAAAACAGATTGAAGAACAGCTGAGGTGCAGAAACAGTTGTTCTTTGAAGCATTAGGGACAAAGTGATATTCCTCCTTCCCTCCCTCGCCCCCCCCCATGTGTGTATATTTTCTGTCCCATCTCTTTTACATTATATTCATGATTTCATATTCTCTTTTTCTCTTTCTCTTTTTTCCTTCATATCTCCAATACTTCATTTTAATTAAATGTTGCTTCTGGTGCCAGTTCAAAGTAAAGACTTATTTTATTTGTCTTATTTGTTTTATTTATTTATTTGTCAAATATGTATAAGATAAGAGATATAAGTATAAACATGATTATGAATACAGGGTAAGGATAAGAATAAATGAGGACAGTAGGACAGGGATGGTAGGCACATTGGTGTGCTTATGCACGACCCTTACAGACCTCTTAGGAATGGGATGAGGTCAACAGAAGACAAGCAAAGGTTAAAGTTATGGGGGTTTGGGGAAATAACCACAGAGTCAGGTAGTGCATTCCAGGCATTGACTACTCTGTTGCTGAAGTCATATTTTCTGCAATCCAGTTTGGGGTGGTTTAACCTTAAGTTTGTATCTATTGTGTGCTTGTGTATTATTGCGGTTGAAGCTGAAGTAGTCATTGACAGATAGGACGTTGCAGATAATTTTGTGTACTATGCTTAGGTCAGACCGAAGGCAGCGTAGTTCTAAATTGTCTAATCCCAAGATTTCAAACCTGGTGGCATAAGGTATTCTGTTGTGAGCAGAGGAGTGGAATACTCTTTTTGTGAAATGTCTCTGGACTCGCTCAATTGTATTAATGTCGGATATACAGTGCGGGTTCCAGGCAGATGAGCTGTATTTGAGAATTGGTCTAGCAAAGGTTTCGTATGTCCTAGATTGCAGTACAATATTACCAGAGAAGAAGCTTCGCAAGATTAGGTTAATGACTCTTAATGCCTTTTTGGCAATTTTGTTGCAGTGAGCTCTGGCGCTTAGATCGTTTGAGAGGAGTACTCCAAGATCCTTGACAGAATGAGGGTCGTCTACAAAGTCGTATCCACCCAGCTTGTATTTGATGTTCTGATTTTTTTTTGCCAATGTGTAAGACAGAGGATTTGTTGGTTGATATTTGGAGTTGCCAATTATTTGACCATTGTGACACATAGTCAAGGTCTCTTTGTAGGGTAGCACATTGTTGGTGGTGTTGAATAGTTTTACAGTGAAGAGAACGCAGTTGCTTATAATATGACCGCAAAGGTCATTTATGTAAAGTATAAAGAGTGTGGGTCCTAAAACGCTGCCTTTGGGGACACTGCTGTTAACAGGTTAACTTGTTTTTTTTTTCAGGATAGGCAGCTAAGGCCAGAGGAGGCAAAAAAAGCTGTAAGAAAAAAAGATACCTCAGAAGATTTATTTTTTTAAAAGTGAGCCACACTATTTGTTTTTAATCTTCATCAGTTTGTATGAATTGATATTTAGAATTTTTCTTCCATGTTCCAGAACTGGAATACTGAAATATTTTAATATGTATCTTTGAAAAAATTAATGCTTGCAGCACAAGGTAAACCCAACTACATTCCATGTTGTGCCAAAAATATAGGAAAATTCAGTTTTTAAAAACGGGTCTCTTGCAGCTTTTCGTAATAGAGCTATAATCCAAGCCATTCAGAAAGTGCTCAAAGAATCAGTTCCAGTATATTGTTAAAAAATTATTTCAAAACAGAAGACCAAACAGATAAAGAATGAATAAAATGTGTTTCCAAAATACTCCTCAAATAAAATCTTTAGATATTATAAACAACAGAATTTGGGGGTTTGGCCAGTTTCTTCGCATATTTCATAAGGATGCCCTACTTTTTGTTGAAAAAAAAATCCTGTGTATAAATGAGATAACATGCATAACTGCTGTGTTTAGAAAACAGCAAAGTACCATGTTAAAAGTCTCTGTTTTAGTCAGCCCACCCACTGAGAAAAAAGTTGACATTTGAAAGCAGGATATAGTGAACAGTTTGTACCATTGTGCCCGGTAAATCTGACAGTTCCCTGCTGACATTTTACTTTAGTAGATATACTGAGCTTTGTCAACCCCATAAGGAATTTTATCAACTTTTGAATGCTATTTTTATTTCAGTTATGTTAAGGCAATGGGTCTATTAAAAAAAAGAAGCTAAAAATGCCCAAGGGAGTTTTTATTTTATATTAATACATCACCAGATTTAACTGTCTTTGGACCTCCTACTGTAATCCTTGAACATCTTGTAAGTGATGTTTATAACTTGATGCAAATGACAAGAATTGAATGACGGGCTGAAAGACCTAGATTGAAACACTTTGGGTCTACAGTGCAGCTCCCATGTGCAAAATACTTGTCAGAGCAAGAGAGAAATAGCTCTGCAAAACAAATCTGTTCAGATTATAAATTCTGATAAGAAACACATGCTGTTCTTGTACTATCAACAGTATTCCTAATGGCAATCTCGGTGGCATGAAAGTCTTAGAATGTATATACCTAAAACAAATGGAAGATCAAAATTAAAACTCGGATTAAAATTCAGTCTGAACAATAAATCAGAATATATTTGATTTCTCATGGTAATACACTGACTTTGACTAAAGTATCAGGATGAAAAACTGCAAGTTCTTCACCCTAAAGTAAAAGGCTCCCCTTAAAAGGTGACAATCCCAAGAATGCTATAGCTATGGCCTATTCACACCATGTTCACTGCTCAGTTTCATCTCAGAATCCAGCCAATGGCAGTCAACATGCAAAAACCGGAACGGCCAATTATATCTTTTTCCTGCCAACTACTTGATAATTGCATTTTATTTTCCCACCTGACAAGATAGAAAAAGCTGATTTCATGCTCATGCAGAAATAGAAATAAATGTAATTTCTGACTCAAAAAAGTTGAATACAAACATTTTATCTGATGCTTTTCAAGTCTCTTGGATTACATTTCTTCTGTGATGATTATGACTGTTTCCCAGTCGATCAGTGTGTAAGGATATCGCTAAACAAAGTTTTGGTAGGATAAGTAGATTTTGAAAACCATAGAAGGTTAAACATTTCTTCAGTATGTTCTCATCAGATATAATATGTCAGCTTTATTAAGAACCGCAGTGGCACAGTGGTTAGAATGCAGTTGGTTAGAATGCAGTACTGCAAGCTACTTCTGCTGACTGCAGTTTTGCAGTTCGAATCTCACCAGGCTCAAGATTGACTCAGCCTTCCATCCTTCTGAGGTGGGTAAAATGAGGACCTAGATTGTTGGGAGCAATATGCTGACTGTGTAAACCGCTTAGAGAGGGCTGTAAAGCACTGTGAAGCAATATATAAATCCAAATGCTATTGCTATTGCTATTGATGGCACTGCTTTTTTTCTTGTCTGATGTCCTGAGTCTTCAAAATATCAGTAGAGGAATTCCATTCATGAATAACAATTAGCAGTCAGAAAACATAATAAAAAAATCCTTAATTTCACAATACATGGAGAGTTCTCAACCACAGTTTCAATTGGGAAACTGAACATTCTCGACTAAGCTAAATCTAAAAATACTAGGGAATTCCTGGAAGCTTGGCACTTAGACAAATCAGCCATCAACAGGCACATGAACAATATTTACACACCATTCAAAAGAGACACTACAAAAACTAACAAAGAAACAAAAAGACAAGGATATCACCTCGCCAGCATCAATGCCAGATAGGCAATGATTAACACCAGGATTAACATCAGATAAACAAGCAATAAGCAATATCCTAATCAAAGAACTACCAACTGAATCAAGCGGTAAACAACAGCTAATCAAAGACTTACTAAGGAGCAAACAATATCCCCATTAATTCCAACAGGAGAAGCTACTGTATATAAACAGAGAGGAAATCCCACTCTCTTCTAACACTGAAGATGTTACCCACTCAGATAATGAAATATCTGCAAGAAAACACCAAACTGAGAGATCATGATGGATTCCATTCTTCATTTCTTGTATATAATTGCTATATTAGTCAGGGATAGATCATATGCTTTGGGTACAAAAGTTGCAGATTCTGTCCATCCGTGGCTTTTGCACATATTTATGTATTCGTTTTTTTCACAATCTAATAACCTTGCTCCTGGTGCAATCTCTATAGTTCCTGGACATTTCTCCTAGGCTATATGCTGTAGTTCTTTCTCTGGTAGTTTCCCAATTGATGGTTTCCAATGGAAAAGTTAGAGAGTGGAAACTGGTAGTGTGAGCCTGATCTAGATGAACCTATGGTCCAGAGGTGGGTTTCAGCAGGTTCTGACCAGTTCTGGAGAACCGGTAGCGGAAATTTTGAGTAGTTCGGAGAACCGGTAAATAACACCTCTGACTGGCCCCGCCCCCATCTATTCTCTGAGTCCCAGCTGATCGGGAGAAAATAGGGATTTTGCAGTATCCTTCCCTTGGAGTGGGGTGGGAATAAAGATTTTACAGTATCCTTCCCCTGCCATGCCCACCAGCCCACGCCCACCAAGCCATGCCACGCCCACCAAGCCACACCCACAGAACCGGTAGTAAAAAAAATTTAAACCCACTACTGCTATGGTCTCTATTCAGGCGAGCCTGCTAAGCCATATTCTAAGCATGCTAAGAGGGCTAGAACAGATGTCTTGAATAAGACTTTTGCCCAAGAGCTCTGCTTGGAAAATAGTGCCCACAAAGTCTAAGGAAATAAACCAGTGGATATAAATTAGAGGCCACAATTTTTTTTTCAAATACATAGAAAGAAATAGCTTACTCTAAAAAGGCTGGGTGTTAGAAAATATCTTAAAAGGCATTTTATCCCTGGATCCTGTCCAGTACCTCCACGATATCTTGTGTGAAGCAGTAAAGGGAGGGAAAAATGCAGCTGCTAAAAACAGCAATATTCCCCAAATGTTAGAAATGAAACATAGTAACTCTTATCCTGAATCTTCGTTAAATGTGGCCTTAAAAATATTTACTAAACTGCTAACCACAAGACTAAACAAAAGCATTACTACCATTGTAAATCAAGATCAAGGCAGTTTCATGCCAAGGCAGGGAGGCAGCTGATTAATTTAAGAAGAGTGCTACGTATATTAGAAGAGGTGAGAGATGATGGCAAACCTCCTGCTGCCTCTTTTTTAGAAGCTGAGCAGGCATCTTTCTCTGTGGGATCATTTACTGCTATCTACAGTGAGCCTAGAATAAGTTTTGTTTGAGATTAGAACACTGAAATCTAATTAAAACAATTTACTTTCACCCATTGGCCTTAATCCTTATGAATAGCTGACTGTCTTCTCCAGTTATTCTGCTAAGAGGCATTTACAAATATATTCTTTCCTTTTTATGGATCGGCTCAGCTAGATTTCTCAGGAGAAGCAAACATGCTCAGCATCAAGACAAGATTTGACACCCATAATATTTTGTAGGCCACATCCGATTCTGTTTATAGAGGAAGATATATCTGTGCTTAATTTACGTCAGCAATTTTGTCCCAGTACAAGATGGAAAACATTTTGTTTATAGGCCAATTTGTCTCTAAATAGTATTCTTCAGCAATGTTTGTCTGATAGTTACGATTAAAAAGAGAGGCTTTTGCTAAGCAAATCTTGTCCTTTCACATATGCTTTCAGGCTTTAAAGATAAAATCAAGGATAAAACCATTATCAAAACCATAAAGGCTTGAGTACTGTTAGCTTCTGAGAGACAGAACATTGGAAACATTGTTCTTATATTGCCACCTAAGATATTAAACAGGCTTATTTCTCAGTATGTTTTATTTAAGATATAGAATTTCCTCACAAGTAAATATATTTGGGATTCAATTTCCCAGGTAAAAATAGAAAGTAGGAGTACACGGATGCTTTAGAGGTAAAATGTTTGTAATGACAGTGACTTGCTTGAAACTAGGAAGCATGTTGGATTTATTGTTGAATGTGAGTAGATAATACGTATAAATGAAGTCATACCATTTTATTTATTTGTTATTTATTGATTTGTAGCATTTACAAGACCACCCAACTTAAAACATGTAACTCATACAACAAGAAGAAATGCTAACAAAACCCCAAGCCCCAAACCATATGTCATTAAAAAAATAACCAAATGTATAAAAAGGAAAACAGAATGGAATAGCTAAAATATCCAGAAGGGATTCCATTAAACTGAACAAAATGTGTCAGGGGGACAAGCCAGGCCACAACTGCCCTTCTAAAAGGAGGGGCCTCATAAATTAGGAGGTAGATTGTTCGGCCACTGAAAAGGCATGCTTCCTGGGTTCCAAAATATGACAAAGTTTAAAATAGTGGATGAGTGTGGTGGGTTGATTTTCTTGGGAGCTGACAGTCTCACAAATAGCCTGGACCTATGCCAAGTATGGCTATTAAAATGATAACCAACACTGTAAGTTAAGCAACATGTTGGAAATCAATGCAGCTTATAAGCAAGGTCACAGAAATGTACAGTAGTTGCATTTATAATTACCCATGTGGCTCCATTTTGAATAAGTTGAAACCTCTGGATAGTCTTCAGGACAGCCTCATGCATGTTGCAATAAGCCTATCAGGAGGTGACTAAGGTGGGACGGACCATAAGTAAGGCCTCCCAATTCAGGAAAAGGTGCAACTGTCACACAAGATCAAGTTATGCAAAGCTCCTCCTGACCACAGTTACTATTTAGACTTCAAGTAAAACTTGTGAATCTAGGAAGATCCCCAGATTGCACATTGAATCTGAATGGGACAGTGCAGTCCTGTCAGAACCAATGAGGATAACAGCCCAGTTCCCTCATCCGAACTGGCAGCTATTCAGTCTTGGCTGAGTTGAGCCATGAACTGTTCTTTCCCATTCAGACCCTCACAAACTGCAGAGATCTCTGAATCATAGAGATATTCAATTGGTGTAATGAGAATATTGGTGAGGCCGTACCAATGGATGAGTTTACCCAGTGGCTTCATGTAAATATTAAAAGGAAGGGGAGAGTCCACAACACAAAGCAAGGGCATAGGGCTTGAATGCTTCCCCTCCATAAATATTGACTAAAGCTAAAAAAAATATTAAGTAAAATAGTGTGCACCATTCCCCATCCTCTAGATTCTTCCAGAAGGATATCATGGTCAATGATAACAAAGGTGGTTGAGAAATCAAGGAAACCCAAAATGGACATGCTGTCACCATCCTGATCTTATCACAAATGATTGACAAGCACAATTAAAACTATATTCAATATGAATCCTGACTGGAAAAAGTCCACATAATTTGTTTCTTTGAGGACCCTCTGAAGCTGGAGGTTGATCCCCTTCTCAATAGCCTTTTCTAAAAAGAGAAGATTGGAAAATGCATGAAAGTTGTTCTGATCAGCTAGATCCAAGCAATGTCTCTTGAGGATGAGGTACACTCGGTAGTGGGTTCCACTTACTTTTGGTACCGGTTCGGAGCCAGAAGCGCTCACGCATGGCGCTTCTGCACATGCACAGAACCTTCTGCGTATGCGCAAAGCATCTGTGTCCGGGCGAGTGGGCGGAGCCTCCCACCGCCACCACTACTGGTTCACCCAAATCGGGGCAAATCGGTAGAAACCCACCACTGGGTACACTATCACTTCTTTCAGAGCCACTTTGGTGTCTCTCAGGCTTTCTAGCCCACTTGACTTTTTTCTTTCTCTTAATTTTTTTTAAATTAAAAATGAAACTTTTTTTTGCTTACATATTTATATAAAATAATTACTCTTGACCTATATACGTGTCACAGGGATTCTTGGAAAATAAAAACAGAGAGTAGCGCATTTCTAGGTTTATACAGGTGTTCCTCAATTAATGACCACAACTGAGACCAGAATTTCTGTTGTTAATTGAGGTAGTTAAATGATTTGCACCTGAATTTATGATCTTTTTTTGCCATGGTTGTTAAGTGAATTACAGCAGTTGCTAAGTAACTTGAGCAGTTGTTAAGCGATTCCTACTTCCCCCACTGACTTTGCTAGATGGAAGACAGCTGGGAAGGTCTCAAAGGATGATCATGTGATTCCGGAATGCTACAACTTTTATAATACATGCTGGTCACAAAGTGCTGCGATGATTGTAAGTGTGCGGATCAGCTGTAAGTCACTTTTTTCATGACAGTGCCATTGTAACTTTGAAGATCACTAAATCACTAAAGAGCCATGGTGCAGTGGTTAGAGTGCAGTACTGCAAGCTACTTCTGCTGACTGCCTGCAATTTGGCAGTTCAAATCTCACAAGGCTCAAGGTTGACTCAAGCCTTACATCCTTCTGAGGTGGATAAATGAGGACCCAGATTGTTGGGGGCAATATGCTGACTCTGTAAACCACTGAGAGAGGGCTGTAAAGCACTGTAAAGTGGTATATAAGTCTAAGTGGTATTGCTATTGCCAAACAGATAGTTGTGAGTCATAGACTCCCTATACCTAATCAGAAAAAAACAAAGGTATGCTAGGTTAGTACTAAAAATTTCTGAAAAGCTGGAGCATGTGACAGGTGCAACTTTTTCAGTTTGTTTTCTGCAAACTGTGCATTCTGTCATTGAGAAGGCCCATGGGATTCTTCTCACACATTAAATGTATCAGCTTCCAAGGTTTTAGAGATCCTGGACAAGATCACCCACATTCTTGCATAGTAGTTCCATTTCCATTCCACTCTGATTGATGCATGTTGGATGTTTTTTTTTTCTTTCCTTGTAGTATGCTTATGTATTCTCCTATATCCTAACTGAGGATATGACTCAATGTTTTTAAAGTGGCGACTAAGTGACAAATTACTGAAAAAAAGGTTCCTCTATATCCAATATTTCCATTTAGCACTATTATTTTCCATTTTTGCTGAAGATCATAGAAGTCAGTTTCCATTTCTTTCTCTTGGGAGAGTTGTGAAAATTTGCTCACTGTGGAGAACAAATCATCTCTAAGTGTAGTCCATTGATTTCAGAAGGAACTAACTGCAGCTAGTGTATACACTTTCCTGTTTATTTGAAGTAGCATTGCTAGAAAAAATGTAACAGAGGACAAATCAATAAGGATGATTAAGGGATCTGAAGTAAGTCTAGTGAAGAAATAGAAGATATACATTACATCTTTTGCCTGCATTTGCTTAGTAGATGTTTACTGAGCTGTTTAAATTCTGGGACAATCTTCCATACCATATTGGTCCAGAATGCAACACTCTTTGGAATCAGAGATGCATCCTGAGGAAAAGAAGAGCCTTGGTGGCGCAGCAGACTAAAGCACTGTTAAGTAACACCAGCTGCCTGCAATTACTGCAAGTTCAAATCTCACCAGGCTCAAGGTTGACTCAGCCTTCCATCCTTTCGAGGTAGGTAAAATGAGGACCCGGTTTGTGGGGGCATTAAGCTGACTTTGTATAAAAAAAGAACACCGCTTGGGGGGGGGGCGAAAGCCCTACTAAGCAGGTATATATAAAAGTATGAAAGCTATTGCTTAACGCATTGTAAGCCGTCCTGAGTCTCCGGAAAAGGGCGGCATATAAATTGAACAAACAAACAAATAAACAAACAAATAAATAAATAAATAAATAAATATTATGTGCACGACAAATATATATGATTATTCATCCTCCACTATCACTCTCCAAGTGGCATATATTACAATGAAACTATAGGGCAAAGGGGTCATGAGGTATAGATTTTCAGATACTTTCAACCAGGATTTTACATTAATACATTAATTTATTTTGCAGTTTCTCAAGAATTCTCTGCCAAAGATACTTTCATTTTTCTGTTATTTTCAGGATGCTAGAGAATTTTCTTCCATTTTTTTGTCTTGGTAATATTGTGAAGAGGAAAGTGATGAAAGTTTTGGCTACCAGTGTTGCTTTCTTTTACATGTTTTTCCATTGCTCTGAATTCTTCCCTGTTTTCTGGGTTTCTAATCTGAAGGGGGAAAAAATGGGAGGAGCCCTTCTCTAATACCTTCCCTTGGCATCATCTGAGCATGAGAAGCCAGGGACACTGCAGACTGCCAGACAGGTGATTCTATAATGGGAGAAAATATATGCACACACATCTTGTGGCCAAAAACACCATTCATATGAATTTCACCACAAAACTCCTTTGAAAGAAGTTTCAAATACAAATCATCTTTCATCTTACTGAATGAGAAATGGCAGGAAAACATGCAGGGGAATTCTTTGGCATAACACCAATTCACACTGAATAGTGGGGAGCAAGCTACGGTAGTATCTAAAATTGTAAATTAATACCATTTTTATGAAAAGCAACCAGCAATTTTGTTGCTTCCCATTTTATTATTTTCTGGCTGCCAATTCGTTGTCCTGGCTGAATTTCCAAGGAAAGAAAAAGACTATGTCTTTAGCAGCTTATTTAGAAAGGACTGGTCTACAATGATAGAATATCTATCATATCATATCAAATGATCTAAGTGCCAAAGCCCATTGTAACAGCATCGCCAAAAAGGCATTAAGGGTTGTAAACCTAATCTTGCATGGCTTCTTCTCCGGTAATATTACATTACTAATCAGGGCATACAAAACATTTGCTAGACCAATTCTCAAATACAGCTCATCTGTCTGGAACCCACACTGCATATCAGACATTAATACAATTGAACATGTCCAAAAATATTTCACAAGAAGAGTCCTCCACTCCTCCGCTTGCGACAAAATACCTTATGCCACCAGACTTGAAATTTTGGGATTAGACAATTTAGAACTATGTTGCCTTCGGTATGACCTAAGTGTAGTTCATAAAATTATCTGCTACAATGTCCTACCTGTCAATGACTACTTCAGGTTCAACCACAACAATACACAAGCACACAATAGATACAAACTTAAAGTGAACCGCTGCAAACTCGATTGTAGAAAATATGACTTCAGCAACACAGTGGTCAATGCCTGGAATGCACTACCTGACTCTGTGGTTTCATCCCAAAACCCCCAAAAATTTAACCTAAGACTGTCTACTGTTGACCTCACCCCATTTCTAAGAGGTCTGTAAGGGGCGTGCATAAGAGCACCAGTGTGCCTACGGTCCCTGTCCTAATGTTACCTTTAATTGTATTCATTTTATGTATTCAATTCATGGTTATACTTATATATATTATCTAATACGTATTTGACAAAAAAAACAAAACAAAACAAAACAAAACAAAACAAAACAAAACAAAACAAAACAAAACAAAACAAAACAAAACAAATAAATACTGCATGTAGAAAGCCCTGGATTCACCCTCTCCCATCTCCAAATGATGACTGAATGAAGTCAGAAATGCTGGGAAAAGTCCTTGCCTGAAGCCATAGATATATGCTGCCACTCTATAGCTCCAAGTGTACATTATAAATGCTCTAAACATGTAAGAAGCTGCTACATATATTCCCACTTTTTAAATGTCTTCCACTGAGCTTTGAAAAGATATAGTTTAACGAGGATGTTGAATGCCAAGATCCCTTAGCCTGTTAAAAGACAGACAAGCTGCAACCATTCATTCCATTTATGGACAATCTGCTACTATTTATTCTGTACATGCTGGTAGCAAAGTGATTATGTCTGTCACAGCTTCAATTCTCCTTCGGTTAATAGTAGCAGATGGTATTACATAAATATCGATTGTTGCATTATTTGTGCATCATAACTTCACCGGTTAATGTCTCTTCCCTAAATGTTTGCGATATAACATTTAGGCATTATGTCTATCTGACCTTGGCAAAATCTCCGCTGAATTATAGAATGCTAAGCAAGCACATACATTGCCTTGTCTACAATTAGAATAAGTGAGACAACTGACCAGATTGTTCTTAAATGTTCAGAGTTTCCATATGTGTCAGAATCTTTCGTCAGCTTTCAAAACATGACTAGTAGAATTTCCAAGTTGGGAGGAAAAATAAGCCTCACTTTTGTTGGTCAGGAAGGGAGAGAAAATTGGATGAGGTTGAAAGCAACAGTTTTCAGAAACCTAAAATGGAAAGAGAAATTAACAGGAGAGAGAAAGAGAGAAATAAAGAGAAAGGGGGGAGAGAGAGAATGAGCTATATTTAAAATCTTCATCTTAAGGATTATCAATATCTCCAAGAGTATTTCAGGTTTTCCCTCAGAAGTACACATAGCTCCCATCTTGTTATAATACTAGAAATAAGTTAAATTTATTTTATTTCAGCATGCCATTCTGTTTTTATTTACATTTCCATTATTATATTTTCTTTTCTCTGATGTGCTGGGTGATGCACATTCCCTAAAGGTCTATGGGATTTAGAACAAACCTTCTAAATAAATAAGTCCTATAAAATAAACAAATAAACTTCAGCTCCAAACAGACGTGCTGACAAGTGGATTATGGCGAGTGTAAGGAAAGATATCAAAAGGCTGATGATTTTTTCCAACTTTTATTGACGTCTTTCACGGAGAGGAGGATGGCCGGTTGTCTGCGAGGAACAAGTCCACTGCTATTTGCTTAGCTTAGAAAGATGGCTTTCCTACAAAGAACAACTCATTGCTTTCTGGGAAAATACATGGGTTTGTGTGTGCAGTGAGAAGACTTGTTCTCCTTTCCCTTGCCACTCCAGGATCTCCTCTGAGATCATTGCCATTTGACATCATAACCTTCATCTGGGACCACACACATATCTCTCAAGCTAAGTGTAAATTCATCCAGCTCAAAAAGAATTTCCATCATGCTCAAGTTAACTTTTGGCCCAGAAGCAGCATTTCAGTTGGCTTAGAAAGGCACACAGCAGTAGGTTGCTGTTTATTTGTATATTGCAATGGTTTTAATCAGTGCTGTGTAGGTTAATATAGTCTACTAGGGTACTTTTTAAACTAGCAGCATGAGTAGGGGATTGATACAGGACTCACACAAGCTTAGCCCAAGCATTTCTTTCAACAACAGAATTTGGCTCAGAAATGAAAAAAACATGAAATATCAGTTTTTTTAAAAAAATATGAACATGCTCAAACTGTTTTTCCCGGCATTCTAGCCTGTTTCATTGAACTCTCAGCTATTGACATTAGGTTTTAAATGGATGGATTTGGCAGCACACACAATCACTTTAACAAAATTAAGTTTCAACCTCTGGAGGGATGCTATTCCAAAAGGCAGGTGTCATGACCGAAAAGGCATGCATGGTTGCCTCTCTCTGTTATCACCCTTCCTTTCATGAACATTTCGGTATCCTGCTTAGTTACCACTCTTTCTCTGACCCGACTGAAACAACTAGGAATCAAAATCACCCATCTGTTCCCCACAGTTACCTACCAAGTTTGCCTTATCAATATGGTCCATGACAGGAAAGATAAACTACAATTCTTGCATAGAGAAAATGTCTTGAACTAAAGAAAAAGTTAAGGAGACATTTATCCTCAGGAGCCAACCCAAGAGAAGAAGAAATTTGGACTATTAGGATTCATGCCAAGAGAGGACAATTCTCTGGAGTCAAGAATGCATAGTTAAAAATGGTCTTCTCAGAAAGACTATATAGCATGCCCATGACAGAGTCATGATAGGATCCATATTCGTTTCCCCTCAGCTTTGCTACATATTCAAGCAATGATATGTAAAGGATGAATGGAAAGCATATCTGTCCTCACCATCTCCTAGCAAGACTTCCATAAAGAATCTTCATGTGTAGGTTCAAGCATTTTACAGAAAAGCATTCATCCTTCACAGATGTAATGAAGAATACAGGAGGAGGAAATGTATCATGTATACTTCATATCAGTGGTGGGTTTCAAAATTTTTTACTACCAGTTCTGTGGATGTGGCTTGGTGGGCATGGCTTGGTGGGCATGGCAGGGGAAGGATACTGTAAAATCTCCATTTCCTCCCCAATCCAGGGGAAGGTTTATGCAAAATCCCCATTTCCTCTCGATCAGCTAGGACTTGGGAGGCAGAGAATAGATGGGGGTGGGGCCCATCAGAATTTTTACTACGGGTTCGCTGAACTACTCAAAATTTCTGCTTCTGGTTCTCCAGAACTGGTCAGAACCTGCTGAAACCCACCTCTGGTTCAAATTAAGAAGGGTGATAAGAATCTACAGTTTTGCTAGTAGTCACCCAAATGATGTTCCACCACCAGGAACACTAAGCCCAGCTAAGGTTAGGGTTGAAAGCCTGCTGTGCTGGTAGACAAGGTTAATAGCACACCAACTTGGATGTTTATCAGAATATGCATTCTCCAGCTTTGCCCAAAAGAGGAGACCCAAATACTGTAGAATCATGATACCAATTGGATACTTCTAAATACAAAGCCATTGCCTGATATAATTCATAGAGTTCTTCCCTATATATGAACCATATCACAGTCCTAGCATTAGGTAGTTGGGATGTTTTGGTATTGTGTGGAGGACTGGATAGGAAATGGATGGGTGCCCCATTATTTGAAGCAAATGGGAGTTGTTCATGTACTCCCAATTATGTGAATTGTGGCACTGAAATTAAAATAAATAGGATCTGGTGGCTTAACCCCTGGAGGGACACCTACTGCTAATCTTTTCCTCTTAAACTATCGCAAAATTTGCAGTAGGGAATTAAGAATTTCGGGCTATAACTAATTAATTTTTTACTATAGCTAGCAAATGCATATAAAATATCCAAACATCACAGTTTAAAACTCATCATGAAACCAAATCTGCTTAATCTGCATAATTTAAATTGCTCTAAGAATTATTTTTCTGTTTAATATGAAATATTTTAATGCATATTTTAAAAAGAAAATAAATGCATGTTATGCACAGTCCTACTTGTTCTTGCAAGTTGACTTCTGCTAGATACAGTTCTTAAGAAACTGGCTTTTTTTGGGTAATGCTAGTATACTTATTATGCTGTGGTGGTAACCACAGGAAACTTTAAGAAAATCCAGGTTTTACTTGACGGCAGAAAATTAGTTTTCACCTGAGACCAACAGAATATAACTTGTGGGCTGGGGATTACATTTTATAAAGATTTTGCCTATTTGCTCTGCTTTATATTGAAATACACATATGTGGCTAAACAGAACAATGATTCCAGGAATGCAAGAAACTATAGATTTAAACCTCATAAAATATGGAGACTATATCTGTAGTGTCTAGCTCAGTACCCTGTTTGCTTTTTATATAGTTTATAGATGGTCTTTATTTACCCAATAAACCAAATTTCTATATGTAATGGTGGACAGCAAACATCAGCTGAAATATGTGGGGGCATGTCATGTCCATATGTAAAGCACTTGGAAAATATGCTAGTGTGACCACTGTCCTGCTTGATCTCATACAGAAAGTCTGTTCTGGTACTAAATTGCGGTTTCATTACTAACATTTTAGTCCATTTTGCTTTTGAACAAAATGAAACTACACAAAACAAACATGTGCTCTATCAAATATTTCTAAATCCTAGAATTATTTTCCATTAGTTTAATAGCAAAGAAATTGAAGTTGATTTTTTTATCCAAGAAAAAGGTTGATGACATTCTGTTGGATAAAATGTAGAGTTTTGGCACATATCTTAGTTATGAGATGGCCAAGAGGGATGTGCATGAATGTTCTGCCGTTCATTGTTCGGTCATTTCTCCATCTGTCTGCAGCTTCCCTTTAATTAAATCTCAGACGAAAACATTTTAAGGAAACTCCTTCCAGGAACATTTTTCAGACCAGGAAATGGAGTCTGCAGAGCAATGCAGGCGTGTGTGATAATAACGGAAGGACCTGAAGCTCTTCTCTGCCACTAACAGAGTGTCTAAAATACTAACAAAAGAGAAGAGTTTTTGAAAATGACAGGAAAAAAAAACCTTTTTGCAAAATGTAAAAATGTTAAACTAAAATACAAATTTGGGCACATTATTTAATAATTCAGTAATTTTTTTAAAAAAAATCATGCAAAGGTTACATCATAGTTTTCAATCTGTCCAAGTATTCTCTGCCAATATTTTCTAACCATTCATCAGTCAGTTCAAATTTTGCAATGTCTTTCGCTGTTATAATGCCTCAGTGACAAAATTAATAATTTAATTTATGTGATCTTAAAAATTGTAATGAGCTGTGGTGGGGCAGTTGTTAGACTGCAGTATTGTAGGCTAATTCTGCTATCTGCCAGGGGTTCGATCTTCACCAGCTGAAGGTTGACTCAGCCTTCCATCCTTCTGAGTTCGGTAAAATGAGGACCAGATTGTTGGGGGAAATATGCTGACTCTGTAAATTGCTTAGAGAGGGCTGTAAAGCACTGTGAAGTGGTATATAAATGTAAGTGCTATTGTTAATCTGGATTACTGCTAATCCATAAAAACTGTGTTGTCAGCACTGATACAAACACTGAGCCAGATCAATACCAAATGCAGGCACACTGTCAACTATAGTGAGGCTACACAAAGCTTCAAATTTTAAAAGAGATAGAATTTTTAAAATTCTAAATTTTACACTTGGTTTAGAACTGAGCTAAGCAAGTGTTTGATGAAGATCTCTACCATGTGGTTGTGATTGAAGAGTATTCAAATCCTCTCCTGCCAATTTGGTTTCCTCCAGATGCTGCCAACATATATCACTATCGTCAGAATGGAAGATATAAACTAGAATTGATCATCTGGAATCTGTTTACTGTTGAGGCTATTTTAAGTTTCTGAGAAGGACATGTTAACTCTCTACCCCATTCACAAACTTCCTTTCCATTGCGTCTTGTATTAATGAAATCAAAGTTTTCAAAGAACTTTGTCTACTGAAGTAAGTGTTCTAGTAAGGCTGTACATCAAATACTGAAATAATTGCTAATGTTTGCTTTTATTTTGCAAAATGTATGGAATTATTTGATGTTTGTATACAGAACTCTAACGTTGGGATTGCCTTTTCTGTTGCTGGGGACAATTGCCTCCATTTTTTTTTTAAATTTGATTTATATGCCGCCCTTCTCCGGAGACTCAGGGCGGCTTACAATGTGCTCAGCAATAGCCTTCATCCTTTTGTATATTTATACAAAGTCAGCTTATTGCCCCCAAAACTGGGTCCTCAATTTACCTACCTTAGAAAGGATGGAAGGCTGAGTCAACCTTGAGCCTTGGCGAGATTCGAACCTGCAGTAATTGCAGGCAGCTGGTCTTAATAACCAGCTTAATAACAGGGTGCCTTAGACCACTGTACTACCAAGGCCCATTTTCCATAAAACTGGATCCATGAATATTTCAAGATACTGAATTCTTTCATTGAGCTGATTTCCACAGACGTATAGTGGGCAACATTACATTTTTAACTCCAAAGTTGAAAGCTTAGGCTTAACTCTTTTTAGTCATTTATTTTCTATTTACCTGAGACTTATCTTGTGAAGTAAAATGGTATGGAGACATTTTCCTTAAAAAAAATTCCCATCAACCATATTAGCACCAAGATCATAAGCAGTATACACATATTTAAACAAAATAATTACAACTAATAGTCATGGTAATAAGTAACATAAGCATTGATGGATCCACATTCATCAGTCCTCAGAACAGCAAGTTTTTACAAATGTTTGTGGCTCTTCCCTTTTGGGGGGTAGGGAGAGCTTCAACAGAGGACATCCACCATTGTCATATGTCCTGGTAGGTTAGAGCCAGTTATCTTTCAACGTAACGACATAAAATTACTTTAGAATTTTTTTCAAAAGAGAACAAATTCTGGGAAATTCCCTTGGGCAGTCTGTAGGGTTCTTTTATTTATTTAGCTACAAATTGGTCAAGGGACCATGGACAGAGCTTGTATCATGTCAGAGCTCATATTTATGCCTAACTGCACAGGCCTACACAAGAAGCATATAGATTACTTTGTGCGGTTATCTCTCAGGCCATTTGCAGTCTTCCTGGTTTCTCATACATTGGTTAAATCCCAAAGGAAACGGTGAACTGGGCATTTGAATAATACAGGGTATACCAGTTGTGGGTTGCTTCGTTTTTGACCAGTTCTCAAGAACCGATAGTAAAACCGGTGGGAGGCGCTGCCCACTGACCCGGACGTCATCATAAGCGATCTGTGCATGCGTGGAAGCGCTTGTACGCACGAGCGAAGCAAGCGTGTGTGCGCAGGCACAATGCGAACCGGAAGTAAAGGTAAGTAGAACCCACCCGTGGGTAGTACTATTCCTGAAATTTTGTTGGAGAAGTTTTCCTTCTAGAGAAATTCTGCATTCAATTTCTCTGCCTCCAAATTCTGAAAATTTCTAAAGGCCATTTTTGACCAGTTGTAGTCATAAATATTTGAATGTGCTTGTTCCTTCCAATACTTTTCTTGAAGATTTTGTGCAAGGATTTTCCAAAATATCAGATAATTATCTGCAGTCTTTTCAGTTTGGGGCACAACAAAGCATGAATGCATGTTGTCATGCCTTACTGTTTTTGCAGTAGTATATGATTATAGGAGTATAGGAAGTATAGGAAAAGGAAGGAGCTTAGCACTTAGAAACCGACAACCATATTTGTCATTGGAAAATCAAGGAGGTTTTTTTATTTTGTCTTCAGTTAAACGGGCAAATAAAGCTTTAGATATGATAAGAAATAAGAAAGGATTGGAAAATAAAAGCAACAAACACTCCCAAGCTCACAAACTGCAAAGCCACTTTTTGCCAACTGATGTGGGGAGAGGAAAATTGGGTTGTGAGGCCAACATTTGACTGAAGAACTCACTTGGGGACACTGGTAAAAATAAATTGCTCGGCTCTAATTTTCTTAGCAGCTTCCATGCTATTCTTTGAAACTGAGTAAGAAGCCCTTGGCCTAATCCCAAGAGCCAATCTATAGTAAATAGTGCACACTTAATGCCTAAGTTCCTTTTTAGCACCCTTCCGACAGTGATTTCAGCCACACAGCTTAGTCATAGCAGACATTTTTGTGGTGAAAGCATTAAACCCACATGCAGCTCTCTTTCTGTGGCCACAGGGGGTCATGCTCCTTTCCCATTAGCTGAATAAATCATAAAGTCTGCGCAGACCACACAAGAAGCCAGGCAAGCTGCAAGCCACAATCGTGCTTACGAGTCTACTATTTCTTTTCAGGGGAAGAAAAGAAAAAGAAAAGAAAGGAGAAGAAAAGGAGGGGGGGAGAAAGAAATGCAACAAAATGGACAAACTGCTGGAACGTACTCTTTTTTTTTTTGGTCTTTTCTTTTATATGCTGGAAGTAAGATAGAGGCATGACTACATTCCCCCCCCCCCCAAAAAAATTACATAATTCCTTTAAAAGGCAGCTTTCTTCTGTGGTCATGGGTAACAAAATGTTGCAATTATAAATATCCTTGAAGATTTATCATCATTGCCATCTTCATCATTATCTCATCTGCTTCATGACACAGTCTAAAGCAGAGGTGATTTTGCAGCTGTGCTAATAATTATGCAACGGGGTTCGAGGAAGATAACACAGAGTGTGCGCCCTTCTTTTTCATACTGTGTGATTCTCCCTTTCTACCAATGTAGTAACAGTTAACTGAGTGAGGTCTGGAAGTCTAGAGGTTAGTTCAAGTTCCCATCAATCAGGAAATGAGATAAGAAGTAGGAATTTTAAACACGGCCATTAGCATACAACTGTTATCTTAGAGGAAAGATACACTCGCAGCTCATTATACTAAGCAGTTTCTTAAGTATTTCTTTTACCCATAGAAAGCAGAAAGCGGAAAAGCAAACACAAAACTCAGCTTTAAAATTTCTTCTACAGTGCATTGAACTTCAAGCATGCTTTAAGTAATGATTTGATTGGCAACTATGACATGTTCTGGCTTTCAAAGACCCATCTAATTAATATAGCAAAACCAAAAATCAAGGGTATAATAGATGAACATTTTTCAATAACCCTACCCCGTTGCCTCAAGTTTGTTTCATGATGCTGATTCTATATCCTTTGAACATTATCTGAGAAAAGAGGATTAAGTTTTTTAAAAAGGCTATACTGAAATATGTCCAGTAAATCTTAATCTCCCTTCTGATTTTGTTCATTTAGTGGCTTGATGGGAGAAAAGACTGATAGGAGTTGGCGGTGTGCACACCTTCGCATCCAGCCACCCTGTCTCTGTAATATCCTATGTGAAAATGCATCCTGTGTAATTTCAAATGCTGTTCTAAGCAAAAGCAAATAATCAGAAAAGACTAAGATAAATTGCAGAGTGCCTTTCTAATGGGAATAAGCACGTACTTAGAAGTAAGAGAATACTTAAATTTTATTTGTGCTTCAGTGGTGCAGGTAGAAGGCATGTGTTTTGCCAATAAGCAAGGCCTCACATTCTAAGCAGAATTGTTGTTCTGACCCTCATGAAATTCAAGAAACTTTTCAAATATTGTATGACATTTTAGTTCTCTTAGGCATTTTAAGGGTAACTACTCTCCCAGGATTAGATTGTCTAGAAATGATTCCAGTATCCTTTTTATTGTTTTGTTTGAATAGTTTTTATCAGAAAAATAATGACAATGAACAATGCCTTTCATCCACACAGCACAGTTTACAGTCTCTGCTTATCAAAGGTGGGTCTGGAATGTTGCAGGTCCACCAGACACTTGAAGAAGACAAAAAGGCATTGGAAGAATATCTGAAGGATAATGAAGAAGATGCACTGAAACTAATACACCAGGAAGGCTTACTGGGTACTGGACAGATCAAACTGGCTTACAAGAAAGATCAAATGAAGAAGAGAAAAAGCCATGGCAGGGTAAAGTATTACATGTCTAGTAATGCTAACAAGCAAGATGCTAGCTAACAATGCTAGCAAGCAAGACCAGACAATGACTAAGAGCTTGAAAGTTAAAGAAAGAGACAGAGGTGCTAATTCTGGCTGCATAAGACCAGGCCTTGATAATAAACAAACAAACAAACAAACAAAAAATAAATAAATCCAGAATTGAGACAGCAACATATATCAAGCCCACTTCTGCAAAGAAGGTGAAGAAACCATGGACTATTGAGTTAGCTGCTGCAAGAAGATTGTAGAAATTGACTACAAATAATGACATGACAAAGTAGCATTAGTAGTGTATTGGGACATCTTCAAGGAATACAATTTATGTAAGTGTAACTAGTGGGATCAGAAATTAGACAAAGTAAAAGAAAATGAAGAAGCTAAAGTGTTCTGGGACTTTAGAATTCAAACAGACAAGCATCTGCCACATAACAGCCCAGAATTAACAATCTGATAAGAGAAAAAGTCTGGACAGTGGACATTGTAGTCGTCAAAGACAGGAGAATAGAAGAGAAAGAACTGCAGAAAAATCACAAAACATAAGGACCTGCAAATAGAAGTACATCAACTGTGGCAAATGAGAGCAAAGTTAGTACCAATAGTAATAAGCATGTTGGGTGCAACCCCAAAACATCTGGAGCACTATTTGAATACTATTGGCATTGACAAAATCACCATCAGTCAATTTCAAAAGTTTTACTTGAAACACTTACCATCATATGATAATATCTTTAACAACATCAGATCACAAGATCTGCAATGTCAGGTTTCTGGGATGGAATTGATACATGGATACAAATGTCAAAATCAGGCTAAACATATCGCTGACTAGGCAACTATCCAACGAAATATGATTTCTGAATGGAAATAAAAGCAATGGTTACAACCTCTCTTTCCATATATTCTTTGAAAAAGGTCAGTTTTCAATAGCTTTTAGAAGGTCAACAACAGTAAGAATGTTATCCCAACTTCAGTGATGTCATTCTTCCATACCATTGGGACTATACTGTAAGTGAGAAATTACTGATATGCAAACTATTAAACATATTGTGCAAGATTGCCCATGACATTTATTCTTTGGTTCCCTAGAAGATCTGTGTGAAGCAACCCTAGAGGTAATCACCTGGATAACTGAACTGGACATCCAGTTATGAGGCCACTGCCATACCCCCATAGAATGTTATATATAATTAAGTAGACTATGTAAAAAATGTATCTTTACCTGTCTTTGGCCATGTTTTTATCAGGTGCTAACTAATAAGTAAATTCCTGTTCATTTATGTCATGGGTCTGGAAGTTGATAAAATGTTATTGATGGGAAGTATATGCCTGGACAAGTCAAACTGGCAGATTCTATGTGGAAAAAGCAGTCATATAAGTAGCATTAGCACTTAGACTTATATAGTGCTTTACAGCACTCTCTAAGTAGTTTACAAATGTCAGCATATCTAAGTCCTCACTGACCTCTGAAGAACAGAAATTAACCCGAGTCAACACTGAGCCAGTCCAGATCTTTGTTTTTTACTTTGAAGAAGCTTCTTAGTTGAGAAGCAAAACATCTTCAAGGAAAAACAAAGGAAGTCCAGTTGCTTTTTGAAAAAGCACCTGTGAGACAAGTGAAGAACCATATAGAGAGAGCAAAGCTCCAGAAGTTGACCATAAAGAGTTACACTGAAGTCACATAGTAGACCCTGCAGGTGTACAGAGTACTCTGGTTATATTATTCCCAACAGGCTATTATATTTAAATTACAATGATTTATTTTCATTTTTAACATACAAATTGGGATGTATAAATGTTATCAACTTTTGAGTCCTTTTCCATGTATTTGTTTATTGGATATAAATTCCATCTGTGTCTTCTCAATGAAACTTCAGGTAGTCCTCAACTTACAGCAGTTCATCTAGTGACCATTCAACGTTACAACTGCACTGAAAAAAAAGCGACATGACCATTTTTCCACACTTACAACCTTTGTAGCATCCCCATGAACATGTGATCAAAATTCAGATGATTGATACTGGTTCATACTTATGACTGTTGCTGTGTCCCAAGGTCATCTGATCACCTTTTGCAACCTTTTGACAAGCAAAATCAGTGGGGAAGCCAAATTCGCTTAACAACTGAGTTACTAACATATCAACTGCAGTGATTCACTTAAAACTGTGGCAATAAAGGTCGTAAAATGGGGCAAAACTGACTTAACAAATGTCTCACTTAACAAAACAGAAATTTTGGCTCAATTGTGGTTGTAAATCAAGGACTACCTATATTATAAAAGTTTCCTCTTCTGCTTCTGCTTGTTAACCATTCAATGGTTAGGGATAGTGAAGTGGTTATAAAGATAATACCAACACCTTTAAAATATTGATCATACATACCATTGTTTTCCTTTATCCTGACTTAATAATTCATTCAGTGTTTTTAAAAGGCTTTATTTTCAATAGTTTTATGTCTCTTAATCTGGTAAATATATATTAAATATATTTAATAAGGTAAAAATACTTAAACATGCAGAAATATTATGGTGTATTATTTATAAAGAACATATCAGGATTCTACACGTTGCAGTATTAACATGGAAAATTTAATGGAAATTTCATTTGATCCTTTCCAGAATAGTTTGTTTATTGCTTGTTGACCTTTTCCAAAAAAATATTGTCATTTTTTTTGTGTAATGTTTTCCATATGTTTTCCTCTGTATAGGAAAGACATCATATGATATTGATGTTCTAAGGCATGTCTGTTGCTGCATTTTTTCCATATTTTTTTTAAACTATGCTTTCTTTTCCTGGTTCACCTATTTTTCTGCATAGTGTGAAGAAAATGTACGGTTTAGCAGCCTCTATGCTCAAGAAGGTGGTTTGCAGATTCTGAAATTATGGAAGTTGCTACTTCCAAGTTTGTTAGCTTTTATTTACATAATGCATGATTACATGATATAGCATTACGCTGTATAGCCTTAAATTATGTTTATGCCCACTGCAAGACAGCTGTGAAGGGTCATGGAAACAAAAAAAAAAGTGTATTGTTATGAACAGATTCTGAATCAGATTAAATTGCATCCAAAACTTTCCACTTCTTGGAATCATCCACAATAAGTTCTTCACTGCAAGTCAAATGGTAGCGTTTATGTTTTGTGATTCTCAGAATTTTATTACATACGTTTATTAATTAGGTTTGATTTAACAGAGCATTAATTTTATAAACTGACTGCCATCTGCCCAAGATTAGAATAAATTGCATCTGCCATAGAATCATTATCTGTAGCCCCTTCTCAGGTTAATCACACCTCGGTTTTAATGGCATTCAAATAAACAGTGATAGAATCATTTGTTACCACACAAATCTGGGGAATATTAAACTAATAGAAAGTGGATGAATTATGACTTCTTTAGGATCATTTTGCTAAGAGTGGTTCACTTTGGGGGACTTTTGGTATATTTGTAGAACTAGTAGTTGTGGTTACAAGTATAAGTTTACATGTCTGTCCAAATCAGCACCATGTACTCAAGATGGATTTCATCTGCCAGAGAGGTCAATCTAAACTGCTTGCACAAACCTGCCTTTATACTCCTGTTTATTATGTTCGCATGTAGTAGATGTCTTGTGCACTAAAACAGTGCAGCCATATGTCAACATTTCTCTGGTGGTTCTGAATGTTGTAAACAACAGTGAGGGTGCAGTGAACTCCCATGTAAACTTTATACAACAGATTCGGCAGAACTGTAATTATTTACAAAATGATGGCATGAGAAATCTCTGGATTTATATCTTACATTGAAGTAACAAGGATTGTGTGTCCACGTAATACTTGACATTGTAGTGGTTTCAGCTTTATTCTATTATTATGTTAATACAAGTCCTATATAGTCCCCATTAAATTGGGGAGCACTAAATTCTTGGCAAAGATTTCCTTGTAAGGCTGGGTAATGCTGGCATGGTAAATGAAAGCAGCGATAACTAAAAATTATCTTTAGCCTCCAGAATGAAAATTCATATTGACAAACCTTTGAAGTTTTATCAGTTGTACTTCTTTACTTATATAGAAACTATAAGGGGACATGGTGGCTCAGTGACTAAGACACTGAGCTTGTCGATCGAAAGATTGGCAGTTCGAATCCCTAGTGCTGCGTAACGGGCTGAGCTCCCGTTATTTCTCCCCAGCTTCTGCCAACCTAGCAGTCTGAAAGCACGTAAAAAATGCAAGTAGAAAAATAGGAACCACCTTTGGTGGGAAAGTAACAGCATTCCGTGTGCCTTTGGCATTTAGTCATGCCGGCCACATGAGCACAGAGACGTCTTCGGACAGCGCTGGCTCTTTGGCTTTGAAACAGAGATGAGCACCACCCACTAGAGTTGGGAACAACTAGCACATATGTGCGAGGGGAACCTTTACCTTTACTTTACAAACTATCAAAGCCTCAGTGTTGTTTCATATTTAATCAATTATTTGTAATATATTTCAAGGACAGAAATGGAATGATGGTACAGCTGAAAGTTCTTAGAATAGCTTTTGAGTAAGTGGACACCTTTTGATAATTCAGAAGAAGAGATTCTAGGATTTCAGAGTCTTCCTCAAATGAGAACAAGGTTCATATATTGTGCTTAGCCATTACAAGCTTTAAGGTGGTTTTGTCTTTAGCACACTATGTGAAGTTAACTGCTGTGCTTTTAAATCATAGCTTGAAGCATAACATAATGTATATAGGAGATAACAAGGCTGAGCCTGAAGGAGGGATTAAATGCATCATAAATCATGAGTCCCTGCAAGAGATCCAAGTCCAGCCCACCTTTAATGCCTTCTTAATTTTCACTCATTTCCCTTGACTGTTAGTAGCTCAGATTTTTCTAGAGAGCTTCAGCTTGCAATAAATCTTTATACTCATTTGAATTGCATCTCCTGATTTCTCTGTCACTTCACAATGTATGAATCAGGGCAACTCTGACTCAGTCTATATGTGTTTAATCAAATTATGACTTAGATGATGTGTGAACTCTGTACTTTCTGTACCACACATATGATCTTTCACATCTATTTGTAGGATGAAAAATGTACTAATCACTCTTTAAAATTTTCAGATAGCTTTACCAGTAACACTCTCACATCACCAATGGAATTTAGCTTTCCTATTCACATTACTGAAAACAAAATGGCCATTTTTGGAGGGAAATTATGTGCATATTCTGTATTGATTTGAATAATATCTCACAATTAGCTATGCAATAAAACCCTTGCTACTAAAAAATAAAAATTATATAGAATAGTACTTAAAACTATGTACATAAACAGCCTTGATAATATAAGTTGTTGGAGGATAGGATCTTTTTGACCTGAACACTTTGCTTTGGACCATTATATTTTCATTCAGCTTAGTCCTACATTGTATAGGAATAGCATATAGTCAATTGTATTAATATTAGGATCCACCAAGACACCTGTGTTTTTGCCATGCAATATTTTCATATGCTAAAAAGCTATAGCGTAATGTTTTAAACAATGCTTCAGCCTTTTGTAGAATTCTTCTATGGGCTGTTAGTTTGTAAATCATAGCAAACTGTTGGTGTATGGCAGGGGTGTCAAACTTGATTTCATTCAGGGCTGCATCAGGGTTGTGTTTGACCTCCGGGCGCCAACGTGGCATAGCCAGGGTGAGCATGGCCAGCTTGACATCACTGGTGTCAGGGCTTCTGTGGTGGCCTGAGCGCTCTGCCAGAGAAAATGGGCTCCCGAGCTCTGTTTTTGGCTGCCATGGCTTCTTGCAACCCGATGCCAGCGAAAATGGAGCTTGGGAGGGCCGCATGCAGCCCTTCCAAACTACATTTTTCACTGTCAGAGGGACTGCAGGCCGGTCCTTCGCTGTGTCCAGGGTGACCACGCAGGCCAGATCTAAGCACCCTGAGGGTCGAATTCGGCCCCCGGGTCTTGAGTGTGACACCCCTGGTCTATGGTGACTGAATTGCATTTCACATTGGTTATTGGGCTGCACAAATCAAGGTGGCTATTACATGGTAGCAAATTAATATTTAAAATTTGATAACATCCAATTGATCACCTGATTTCTTTGCATCTGAGATCCAAGACCTCAACTACTTGATAAATATAGTGTTATCTACTTATATTATAATTTCAATTTTGTTGCAATCGTGAACTAAATCATGTATTACCAGACACCTATATGGTAATACTGTTTCTGTTCAAAAGACTTATGATTTCATCAGGTAAGATTGAAACTGATAAGATTGAAACATAAGAACTGATAAGACTGAAACTTAAGAATTGATAAGATTGAAACTTAAGAACATAATTTGAAGGATTAAGCCATCTTAACCCATTTTGTTCTTCATAGTAGCTAATCAGATGCCTCTGCCGTGCTCATAAGGAGGAAATGGAGACACATCTCTTTTCTACCACTAAATCCTTGCAGTTGATATTTGAAGGCCTAGCACCTTCAATCAATGGTAATTTTGAAATATTGGTGCAAAGTATGATGAGGATACCCAGCTACATTGATTCCTACCTTCTAATTCCAAAGAAGCAATCAGCACCCTTCAACATTGCTTAACTTCAATGAACTGTTTGAAGGAGGTAAAACTGAAATAAAATCCAGCCAGGACAGAGATACTGTTGATGGATTCCTGGAATTGTGATGAGATCCCATTGTTCGGGATCTGATAGTAATCTCTCAAAAGGAACATGTTTGCAGTTTGGAAAGGCTCCCTGATCATCATCAGTCACTGGATATACAAATGGTAACTGTGAGAAGGGCTGTGATATATGCTTATGGCTCAGTGGTGGGTTGCTCCTGGTTCTTTCCAGTTCTATAGAACCGGTAGTAAAACCAGTGGGAGGCTCTGCCCACCCATTACAACATCATCATGGGTGATCTGCGCATGTGCAGAAGCTTCTGCGCACGCACAGAAGTGTGTGCACGCGCGCTCCCACTGCAAACCAGTAGTAAATATAAGTGGAACCCACCCCTGTTATGGCTGGTATTTTATTGGTTACAACCAGCTTGACTACTTCAATGCTATTCTTAAGAAGTGTCACGAAATTGCAATTGATGCACAATGTGGTGTCTTGGCTGCTGAGTGGTATAAGGAATGTGTGTTTTATCATGCCTGTACTGAAAGGCCTACACTGGCTTCTAATCAGTGGTGAAATGTAAAATTTGTTACTATGGGTTCTGTGGGTGTAGCTTGGTGGGGGGAAATGTGACTGAGTGGGCGTGGCCAACTTTTTTTTTTTTTTTTTTTTACTTTTAAAACCAGTTTTTCTACAACCTCTTCGGCTGAAGAGGTTGAAGAAAAAATGCTTTTAAAAGCCTCTGATGATCCCAGCTAAGCCATGCAATCATCAGACGCTTTTTTTTTTACTTTTAAAAGCATTTTTTCAGCCGAAGAGGTTGTAAAAAAAATGCTTTTAAATTTTTTTTAAAAAGCCTCTGATTATTGCGCGGCTCAGCTGGCAGGGGAGTGGGGCAGGGATTTTTGCTACCAGTTCTCCGAACCACCCACTGCCATTGCTACTGGACCGGGCAATCCGGTCCGAACCGGGAGCATTTCACCCCTGCTTCTAGTGCCTTCTAGCTTTTCAAGGTGTTGGTATTCACCTTTAAAGCCCTTAACTTTAGTTAAAGTTCTGCTGAGGCAAGATTTCCCCCCAAAACATTCATTAAGATATTCTATATTACTTAGTAAATGCATCTCAGTTAATTCCAATGTGATTCTCTAAAGGCCTATCATTACATACATATACAACATGTCTTTATAAGTAAGATAAATGTAATATGACATGCACTGGTAAAATAGGAGCATTTACATGCTTTTCAGAAAGTGAGCAAATTTAATAAATATTTGCAAGCTCTCCTATTAGATACTAGCATGAGAAAAAGAGCATTCCTATATTAAACGCTGTTCATTGTAGGTGGCCCATTAATGTCCATTTCCTGAGTTGGAATAAATCCTTTAAATATATACATAAGCATATAATCTCTTATCTACTGAGGCATTACCAATTTTTTAACAAATCCTTGCAACTTCAAACACTGATTTAATGCTGCTACAACATGTAAAGAACTTAGTTTTTAAGAAGATAATCTGTTCTAGAATGCTTCAGAATAACTACTTTGAAATGAAATTGTACTTTTATCCCATTAAGAATTTTTTTAAACAAATCAGATTATTAAAATAACTAGAAATGATCACCTAAGGATCATTCAAAAATAAATTTAAAGCAGAAAAATATAAGTGGAATCCAAATGGAAAAACAATGCTTCTCCCTGAGATGGTTCAAGATACAATATTTATTTGAGAACTTTATTTTTGTTGGAAATTCTATCTTCTTGAAAACTTCAAGATTTACATTTTGATTACCTTAGTGCAAACAGAAATGAATATTTGTGACTTTTATCTGGCTTTTCCTAATCTTCCAGTTTTGATTTATTTCAAGTTTTTCAAGTTTTGTCCATTTAACATACAACAAATTCTTATTTTCATATCTTTCTTCTAATATGCCAGATTTACTCATTCTTGAAAGTTATTTTTCTTAATATAATCAATTAATTTATGTTAAGTATATGTTTTGTGTACATTTTGCAATAATATCCATAATTTGAATTGAAAAATGAATTACATAATTCTTTATTTTGAAATGAAAAATGAATTGCATATTTTGAATTTCTTGCACTTTCCTTTTTTGTTCTATTTTTCTTTTTTAATTTTTCTTTTATTTTATAGGGAAAAAAATCTACAGATTAAAAAGGGAAAATTGAATTGCAACATTATATACGCCATCAGTAATATGACATCAGGTACATTTGCATTAAAATGCAATCCAGATTGCATTTTAAAATAATACATAAAACTACTATGCAGCGTTATATTGTCAATCCACAGCTGAGTATTCAGCCCTAAAGGGTTAGCAGTGATTATGCTCTTGATAGGTTTGAAATATAGGTCTAAAATCACAGAAAACACCATACCTGAACTCTTTGACTTATTAGTGAAGAATATGTTACATTGCTTTACAGAATATGAATCACTAATTCTTTCCCTGTGTGCAACATCTAATCTAAAAAATGTGAAACTGGTAGCCTAGGAATTCTAAATCTGGAGATCCCAGATCACGTGCCTAAATACAGATGAGTTCTACTGCCTTTCTGTCTAGTGCTGATCTCTACTTTGCCTGAGAAGTATCAGGATAATCTAAGGCTAGATTTTGTTCCTCAAAGCTCACAGATAGCACACCTCAGTAGCACACCTCAGTTTTGTTCCTGTATCTGGTACAACCTTTCCCTCTTTACCATCTTTATGAAGGCTTTTGGCTTCTAACCATAACACTGAATGTCTTGGAATACTATCATTTAAAAAAAAACAGTGGGAGAAAAGTGGAGGGGGAGGAATATTCTTGCCTTATGCAGATTTGCATTTCTCTCTCTTTCTCTAGAGATGCCTTTTAAATGTTATTCCTCGCAATTCCTCTTTCTCTGTAGAATAAACACCTTATCTGTTTTCAGAAAGTGTTGGCTTCATTTTAACCAAGAGCCTTACTGCTAAACGCAAGTGATGCAAGAGAGAACATCCTTGTAACTTTATACAATAAGCAAAGCTCTCAAGTATTTACAGACCACCCTGTATATCCACGTCAATGAACTCAATGAGGATGCACATTTTAGGGCTTTGATGTTTTTAACCCTCCTCCTCCCCCCCCCACCAAACAAACAAAAGATATCTAATGGTCTTCTTCCCTTACATGGTAGTGAGCAAGGTACATTTTTGATCTTCCCATGAGTAAACAGAGAGGCACTGACTGTCTCTTGCTAGGATTCCATGAAGCTCTTCGTTTAAAGGAAGCTGAATTCTGCTGGCTCTGGCTGTTGCCTCCCAGTGTTATTTCTTCCTCTTGGCATCTTATGGCTGTAATTCTTCTGAGTAGCCTATGGCTATAACAGCACAGACCCAGTTTGGTTCTCACAAAACACCAAGCCAAAGCTAAATCAATCACATGATGGCTTAACCTTTTGTGAGAAAAATCACCTTTGTTTGTAAACCACAAACTGTTTATTATGTTGTGAGAACCCAGCCAATTCATGATTTAGAGAGTTATAAAAATACATTCGCTGATTTCAGTGAGCATAAGCATACCTACTTCTGTTTGCACTAGAACTGCCAAGTTCAGACATAGCGTCCAGCTGAGATTTTCATGAGCTGGGTGAGCCTTTGCTAGCTGTGGAAGTGTCCAGATCTTTTTGGCACAAACTATTCTGATAAATTACACCTACATCCTTTTGTATACTTAGGAACAAATGTGCGGTTTTGTTATCAGGGAAAAAATAATGGTTTTTAAAGAAAAATCTGGAAGACATTGATTTCAAACAATGCCAAGCAAAATTCTACGGTGAGGTTAATGTCTGTGTTATCACTTAAGCACAATAGGCACAATACTGGAGACATATAAAATTTTGGGGCTGATCAAAATATGAAAAGTAACAGTTATGTTCTAAAATTAAATGTATTGAAGATATTATCCCTACTATATTATGGATATATCTACCACAATCTATTGAAGAATATAGATCTAGGAATTAACTTTATACATCTGGATTATAATTGCAAGAATAACCTACAAAGAAATATGTACACAGGACCTAAAAAGATCTTAATGTGGTCTGGCAGTCCAGGAAGATATGTAGACATTCAAATTATCCCTAATTTGAAAGTGAATCTTTTCAGATTCAGACCTAGTCCTTCATTTATTCTGCCATATTTTAGCAAGCTGATAACAAGCATACAAAGCAAGAATGGAATTTTGTATACCTTTTACATTTGACAAAACACCTTGATTTCTACTCTTTATATCTTTGTAAAAGACAAGGATGTTTTTTTTTTTATAAATACTTATTGATTTTTTGAAAAAAAAAATTTTTTTAAAAAGAAAATATCAAATCTCAGGTAACATCTGAGGTATTGTACGATTACATATATACATTATATACACATCAAGTATCTTCAAATCTATCATTATTAGAAATAGACAATAATAGAACAAGACTATAAGGATATGTCTATTTCTAATAATGACAAGGATGTTTTATCTCCCTCCCACTAGTCCAAATTTCTCCATAAATGACAAGTTTTGTTCTTTGCTGCAAAATATTTGCACTCCAAAGCAAAATTAAATCTACTTTGCAAAGGAGCATGACGAATTTGACTCACCAAATCTCAGGTGCAGAACAATCCAGGTGATTGCAGCAAAGAGTTGAAGATATATCTTTTTTGCCACCATCTGATGATCATTCGTATTTTTTCAGTCAAGATCTGATTGTTCTAAATTTGATCAGCACCCTTGATATTTATCAGACTAGAGTTTAATTTGCCAATGTTACCTGTATATAACAAAAATGTTCTCAGGAAAATATTCCAGTCCTCTCTCTATTATATTTCAGATGTTGGTTAATATGACTGTATGAACTATTTATTCTTCTGAAGATACTAATCCTTGACAAGGAGTTGTTTATTGCAGTTTGTTGCACTTTCTTTTTGACTTTTTATTTTGGTCACTAATACATATTTTTACCATTTATTAATTTATTGAATTTGTATATTTGAAATTGGACAGAAACATACAGGAAAAAACAATTAAAAACTCTGTGATACAATGTAGCAGTATGAAACAATAAAAGATCCATGATAAAGAAGCTATCTATAACACATCTACATTTATACTCTAGTATTATTAATTAATTAAATGAATAAGTAATCACTAACTACAGTGCATCCAGAAAGTATTCAGACTCCCTTCACTTTTGTTAAATTTGTTATGCTGCAGCCTAATTCTACAGTTGCTGAAATTCATTTTTTTCTCATTAATCTACACTCAGTACCACATAATGACAAAGTGAAAATCAGAATTTTAGAAATGTCTGTAAATTTATTAAAAATAAAAAACTGAACTATCACATTGGCGTAAGTATTCAGACCCTTTGCAACAACACCTGAAATTTAACTCAGGTGCCTCCCATTTCTTTCAATTGTGGCTGACATGTTTCTATACCTTGATTGAAGTTGACCTGTGTTAATTAAATTGATTGGACATGACTTGGAAAGGCACACACCTATAGAAGGTCTTACCGATGACAATGCATACTGTAGCAGAGCAAAAGCCATGAAGCCAAGGGAAGTGCCTGCAGAGCTCAGAGACAGGATTATTGCAAGGCACAGATCAGGGGAAGGCTAAAATAAAATTTCTGTTGCACTGAAGTTTCCTAAAAGCACAGTGGCCTCCATAATTCTCAAATGAGAGATGTTTGGCACAACCAGGACTCTTCCAAGAGCTGGTCCTCTGGTCAAACAGAGCAATAATGGGAAAAGGACCTTAGTAAGAGAAGTGACCAAGAACCTGATGGTCACTCTGAGCTCCTGAGATCCTGTGTGGAGATAGGACAGAGTTCAAGAAGGACAACCATCATTGCAGCCCTCTACCGATCTGGGCTTTATGGCAGAGTTGCTAGACAGAAGGCTCTTCTCAATGCAAACATATGAAAGCCTGCTTGGAATTTGCAAAACGCATATGAAGGACTCTCAGACTCTGAGGAACAAGATTCTCTGGTCTAATCAAACCAAGACTGAACTGTTTGCTCTCAATTCTAAATGTTATATCTGGAGAAACCAGGCACCGCTCCTCACTTGCCCAATACGATCCCAAAAATGAAGCAGCAAAGATATTTTTCAGCAGCAGACCCTAGTAAACTGGTCAGGGTTGAAAGAAAACTGAATGTAGCAAAGTACAGGTATATCATCAATGAAAACCTTTTCCATAGCACTCAGGACTTCAAACTGGACCAAAGGTTCACTTTCCAACATGACAACAATCCTAAGCACACAGTCAAGACAACACAGGAGTGGCTTAGGAACAACTCTGTAAATGTCCCAGACTGGCCCAGCCATAGCCCTGACTTGAACCTTACTGAACATTTCTAGAAGGAACTGAAAATGGCTGTCTACCAACGGTTGCCATCCAACCTGATTGAGTTTGAGAGGATTTGCAAGGAAGAATGGCATAAAATCCCCCAATCCAGGTGTACAAAGCTTGTTGCGTCACACCTAAAAAGACTCGAGGCTGTAATGGCTGCCAAACTTCTTCAACAAAGTACTGAGTGAAGGGTCTGAATACATATGCCAATGTGATATTTCAGTTTTTTCTTTTTAATAAATGTAGAGTCATTTTTTTAAAAAAATATTTTCATTTTGTCATTACTGAGTGTAGATTAATGGAGGGGGAATGAATTTCAACAACTGTAGAATCAGGCTGCAGCATAACAAACTTAACAAAAGTGAAGGGGTTCGGAATACTGTCTGAATGCACTGTATAAATAATCCACAATAGCATTACACACAACAATGCCACTATTTTCATTCCATTTATACTATAATTTACCTAACTATACATAGACAAGCTTTTTCTAACTTAAACATTTCCCCGATATTTTGTGTCAGTCATTGCAATATTGGCAGAAAATTGGAAATGGATTATTGGATTCATTCCGATCACAGAAATCTGGAAAGTATGTGATTTGAAGAGATTACTAAAATGCTATCCTTGCCAGAATCTGCAACCTCACAAATATGTTGAGACTCTATTCCATTCCGGCTAGTTTCAAATCAAATTGATCTGCCTGGTCACCAGGTTAAGATGGCTGTTGCCTTACTGGGGAGTCACACCATATTTTATTAGTAGTAAAGTTATAAATAGCCTTTTAAAACCTAAGGATTTTTCATAGCAGTACAGAAGAAGTAAAAATGAACAATTAAACCTTCTAACCTGCACTGGCCAGTATGTATATTATGAACCATAACTTTAGTATAAAAAAGCCTTTATTCTGAAATGGATTGATTCAGACTGATAACAATTCATCTATATAAAATATCAAAGGAAGAAGTCTGTAGAGAATGAATCTGGGAGTGAGAAAGGCACCACAAATTATATAAATGCTCAATACTCCCCCAGATCACATGAACCAGATCTAAGAGTTTCAGTAATACCAGAAAGAGAGGGTTGTAACCACAGCAAAAGTCAAAAGTGCAACCAGTCTTGGTATGTCACTGGTTTTAAATACTTAGACGCTAAGACTGATGTAGGGTGTGTGGAAGATGGATACATAGATTGTGCCTGGAATTGAATTCTGTTTAGCTATGCTAACTACCTTTTCCCTCCTAGAAGAGGAATTACTAACAGACAGAAGGTTACAGTATCTCTGCAGGTAGCAGGATGTGACTAACATTAGAATGAATTGCTAGTAGCTGTCAGGTGCAAGATGGATAGAGTTCAAAAGTACTACAGGTTTATTTCATGCTACCTGTACACAACAATCTGAACTAGTAATGGTCAAGGGAAATTGGTGCAGCACAAGAGTCAATGGACTTCAAGGGGCGGGGGGGGGGGGGTGAATGTAAGTCAATTGATGTACAGCGGTGTAACTGATGATGTGTTTGACATTTTTCTCAGGCTCAGCCTGGTCATCTCCTACAGTAGCTACTACTATGACAAAACAATTCTGGAAACTAAGTGTTGTCATAACCACAAACAGATGACTTCCTGGTTTTTTAGTAACACAGAAAAGAATAAAACTGATTAGATGCTTGTGAGAGCCAATACAAATTATTTTTCTCTGCTTCCTTATACAGTATCCAAACAGACTATATAAGCTTGCTTGACTGTGCTTGAGGTGTTTCCCCCAAAAATGGTGTCAAGTGGTTCTTTGTGTACTTGACCAGTCTTGTAAGAAAGACATTGCAGTTCAATATGGAATTAGAAATTGTCTTCTGAGTGAGCAGACAGATGGATCTAAACCTTGTTCCCTTTATATTTCACCTTTTATATTAAAAGCTAGAAAAAAATGAAGGTGAATCTAAAACTTCTTCAAATATTTTTGAGGGCATAAGCTATCCAGACTCTCAAATGTATTTACCACCTTAAAAAATTATATTTCTTCCATTGTGCAACACTGGTTCCACAATATAGCATATAATCACACTACATTAATAATTCAAGAAGAGTATAGTTTTAAAACATAAAAAGAAACACGAATAGGTAGTGATTCTGAAAATACAACTTTGTTAGTCAAACCTGCAAAGGATCTTCAGGCTCTAGTAACAAAAGTCAAAGAGCCCAGTAAAAAAATAGGACTAGAATTAGATATTAAGAAGATCAAACTAATGATACAAAACTAGACTTGAAATAGAGAATGAAGTTACTGAACTGGTAGAAGCTTCTGACGTTTGGGATCAACATCAACAGTAAAGGAACAAGCAATTAAGTAACAGGTCAGAGAATAGCATTTGTTAGAATAGCCATGAAGGTTTTGGAAAAGATATTCAGATACCATAATGTGTCTATAACTATAAAAATGCTATTCCCAGTGATACTCTGGGGAAGTGAAAGTTGGACTATTATTTATTTAGAGTATGATGAGAACACAAAAAAAGAAAAGTAAACATATACACACAATCAACACAATTATATACAAAACTTCTATGTGGGTATGGCAGTGGCTTCATAACTTCAGAAAAGTTGGACTTCAAAAGCAGAATAGAAGGAAAATTGATAGTTTTGAAGTCTGGTATTGGAGAAGACTTCTGAGAGTACCATGGGCAGCCAAGAAAATAAACAAATGGATCAGCAAACAAATTAACCAAACTTCAAATAAGAGTCAAATTATCTTTCAGTCACATTATGTAAAGACCTTAAGTAGCGCTCTGGACAAGGCTCTAATGCTGGGAAAGATGGAAGGAAATAGAAAAAGAGAATGGCAGAAGCAAGGTGGATGGACTCAGTTATAGTGGCAATGAGTACCCCATTCGAAGACTTGAATGATGAGGTTAGCAACAGATTGTCATGGAAACAATCTGTCTATGGTTGATTAGAATCAATACCAATTTGATGACGCATAGTCAGTCAAGCATAATATTTTACATGACTCAGCTTTGCACTTTGTTCAATCCTCTTTTTAAATGTGCATCAGGGATTGGATGAATGCTATAATACATATTCAGAGGTCCATAGATAAAAAAAATCTTTAATTGTAAATATGCCTGGATCTATTCATATATATTTCTGATTACAATAAACCTTTATTATAGTTTTCTATATGGAGTATATCAATTTCCCCCTCCATACAAACATATACAAAATATTTGCATCTTTAAGTATCAAGGGTGATATGATTATTCTTCATGAGAGTTGGAGGACCATTCAGACAGATTTCTTTAGATTTTGGCCCATAAGTGTATTAATAGAATTACGAAGGTATTTGAATAGACTTGCGCTGATAAAAATTGGAGAACAGTGCAAAAACAGTGATTTCTATCTGAAATCAAGATGACCTGGAAAGATGGCAGAATGCCATTTCTCTTGTATGTGTGCTAAGAGATTTAAACAATTCTATTAAAACCATTGATCACCAAGGGGCAAACTTTTTCCCCATCTACCTAATATTAATAATATTGTACTTTGTACTTTTAGAATATGGTTGTGTTGCATATCTATGATCTATGAACAAAAAAGTAAAATTAGCTTAGGTTTCAATCATATTAGATATTAGGGCTATATTCTGAGTTAAATAATAGTTCGATGAAATTGCAATTAGGTTGGCATGCATTCTTGTGGCATGGGAAAAATAAAATACATGGTTACTTTCAAAGACATTATGTTAGGAATGAATTATTGTTAGTGTGGGAGAAAATTAGAGAACAACATTACTTGAGGATACCAGTTTGGCTTTCAACAATGGAAGCACTGATTCACCCAAATGTTATTAACATGGACAATATTGTTAGGTACAAAGATATTTTCAATGAAAAGGGGGAACTCAAAATTAAACTTGAATTGAGCGATCAAGGGATTGATATGGCATGGTACTCACAAGTGCAGATACATTCTAGATATGATAAAGATGTTAAACTATACGGATTTTATAAAGAATTAACAGAATTAGACAAGATAGTAACAGGGACAGACGAAAAATTGATAAAGAAAATGTACAGCTACATATTGGGCATTAAACTGAAAGATGAACAAATGAAGGAGACAATGATAATATGGGCAAAAACTTTGGTTATACAATAGAATGAGACAAATGGCAGAAACTGTGGAACAGGAACTATGAGATGAGAATGTGATCAGGAAAATATTAGAATGTGCAAAAATGAATAGATTAACTCTTGCAATTAAGGAGAAAGAACAAACTGAATATTATATGACATGGGACTTATTTTATCAATAGTTAGATAAAAAACATGGAAGTTAGAAACAGGGAAACAAAAGAAAAAGATTTGTGAAATAAAGAAGATATATTAAGAGAGAGAAGCAAACATTATGATTATTATGTTTGATATTACATTTTAATATTATAGAATGAATGCTAATGTAATGAATATTGTTGTAAATATTATTATTTTATAAAGATATTTGTATCCGAATTACATACTGTTTAATTGAAGATGGAATTATTATATTAAAAAATAAAACATTCAAAAAAAATAGCAATGAATTTTAACAGTTGACTTGTGAATTAGTTCATGTTCTAATTTTTCAAACTCCAACTGCAAATTCATTCTTATTCAAGAAGGAAATCATGGTTGAGGAGAGACAACTTATAGTTATAAATTACATTCCATATCTAAAAGGTATTTTTTAGTCTCATTGACTGATCATGAACTAAGTCGTAATCATATTATTGGCCAGTGGCAAGCACACACTGACTAGAGGAATTAATTGAAACATTTATAGGGTACCAATTGGGGAAGAGTGACTATAAGTAACAAATACTTTCAATTTCATTTGAAAAGTTTTCTCCTCGTTCTTTTATATTATAATAATGCTGAAGAACTTTAATCATGCTACTTTTACTTTTTTTTACTTTTGATTTAATGGTCAGTTGGGGTTAATGGCCAAAGGCTATGCTCCAGGCCAAGTACTCCTCCCAGTTGGTTATTAATTCCCCAGAATTAATATTCCCCAGGGCTAGGAAATCACTGTGGTTGACAGCATGCCATTTGTTACACACAAGAGACAAGCATTTAGTGAATGTAATTAGCTGTTTACAGAACTGTAACAGCAAAGTTTTCAGATTTTTGTATGAAGGTTTGAGTACCACTGTTGCTGTTAAGGTTTATTTTAAAAAATAATGGTTGGACTGAGAGATTTATATGGGAATGAGAGAGAGAGTGAAAAAGGAAGGATCACACTTCATCTCTGACCAACTCTCAATTATTATTATTAGAATGTGGTTTTATGAAATATATTTAATGTTTAGTATAATATATTTAATATATTTATCCCTGATCATAACTTTTCTAATAGTAAACTCAACAATAATTTACTATCAGAAGTTTGGGGGAGGAAACATCCTGAGTACAAAATAAAAATACAAATGCCTTTTTCATGAGGAGAGAAAAAAAAAATTACAAGCCACGTTTCAGCACAGTTTAATATTTTGTTGCTTCATTATATATATCCCTTGTAAGAACCTTGGGCTAAGGAGTGAGACCCCATTCTCCAAAAGTCACAGGTACAAAGATTGTGCTGTGCAATTCATTGTCACCTACATACCATACATAGCTTGGAATACAATCTATAATTTTATTGTTGTAAGTCACCTAGAGTCATTGAGAGTGAGCTGGATGGCTGTATAAATTTTCTTAAATAAATAAACAAACAAACAAACAAATAATACTGTTTAAAGTTGAACCAAAAATATGGCTTAAAGATTACATTGAAATCATGACAATCAGTAGCTCCTATTGTACACAATCAGTTTTACATCTGGTATATAACCTCTAGATGACCATCAAAATACAGAAGAAAAAATTTGACTGGTCCCCATTTATGATGTATTTTGGAATCTCTGGTATTTTCTCATAAAGTCTTCTACTAAATTTTTAGAGGAATTTACAATGTTTATAGATTTCCTTCCCAAGATGCTTGTTATGCAGAAGGGAGAAAACAAAAAACAGAAGCCCTGTATCCCTTAATCCTCAGCAATACTGAAAACGATTTTCTATTTTCAAAACAATGTAATCAGAAAAGATTTCTCACAACTTGTGTATATAATATTTATTAATTTATATATTCAAACTAACTACTAATCTTACTTCAGTAACTTTTTTCCTGTTTCGGATATTAACTTTGATCTATTTGTCTTTCCTCAGTGCCTGTCAACTAAAAGAAAAATGGTTCTGAAACATAAAGGATGTGTATATATTCCTACAATTGCTACTCTAAGAAGTGCCTTTTAAGGTATGACTGAAAAATGACTTCAGCTGAGTCAGTACAATCCATATTTCCTCTGATTACTTCATAGAAAATGGTTCTCACGATACATAGCACAATAATAATAAAAAAATCCAACACAGATAACTCATCTTCACCTACTAGTTATTTGTCATGTTAGTTTTAATTTTTTATATATGCAGAGAAAACACATATGACAATTCTGGGCATGGAACAGCTGCTTGTTGGACATTTCATAATAAAACAATAATAAATAATTTCATAATAAAACAATCTGAGGACCCAGATTGTGGGGGCAATAAGCTGACTTTGTATAAATATACAAAAGGATGAAGGCTATTGCTGAGCACATTGTAAGCCGCCCTGAGTCTCCGGAGAAGGGCGGCATATAAATCAAATTAAAAAAAAAAAAAAACAGGCTTTCATTAAGTTAGTAAGCAATCTAATAAAAAAATAACATGACCTGTTGAAATCCTAAAATAACCTCTCAGTACGTGACTTGTTGTGATAAGCTTTACACCATGAAATGGTCAATTATATTTCTACTTCATTTTCAGGGTGCTTGAGTGTTTCTATCATGAGGTTCTCATGGTGGTTTATTTTTTAAAAAAATCCTGGAAGTGGTGCAAAATATTATTGTTAGTGTTGCTTTCCATCTGCTGAAGCTTCTCTGGCAACTCAAATTTTCCCCTACAAAAAAGACCCATAAGATGAATTCCATCATGAAATTTAGTCAAAACAAAGATGACAGAGCACTAAAAAAAATGATTGCATTGTACAATTCAGGACAGTTGCTCACAAATGTTAATCACCTCATAACTAAATAAATTAAGAAAGCACATGTATTAGGAAAATAATTCGAATTTTTCTTCCCCTTTGAAATAAAATCTAAAGTAAATCTCTTTTATTCATTTAAATAAAATCTGGTAGAAAAAATGGATTTTTTTTTTGCGTAATTCTACCACTTACACATGATTTACTGAAATCAGAGAGCAATGGTGAAATCCCATTTTTTTTTACTACTGGTTCTGTGGGCATGGCTTTGTGAGCGTGGCAGGGGAAGGATACTGCAAAATATCCATTCCCACCCCACTCCAGGGGAAGGATACTGCAAAATCCCCATTCCTTCCCCACTCCTGGGGGAAGGATATTGAAAAACTCCATTCCCATCCCACTCTGGAGCCAGCCAGAGGTGGTATTTGCCAGTTCTCCAAACTACTCAAAGTTTCCGCTACCGGTTCTCCAGAACCTGTCAGAACCTGCTGGATTTCACCCCTGATATTTGACCAAATTATGTCACGATATTTAGGACCTTCGAGCTTTGCTTCCTGATCTCAAGACTAGCTGCTGATTTATCTCAAAAAGATCCTTTTCTGACAGTTAAATTTAACTCTTTTAAAAACTTTGCAAGATATGATTTTTTTAAAATCTAGGTTTGTGGGATTTTTTTTTATTCCCCACTTTAAAAGAAAAATTTCAGATTTGTGCAGCCCCAGTTCGTCTCATCATCCCAACCGTTTCCCAAATCTATAAAATTTCTGAGAAAGCTACAGGAGGGTCAAAATATGGTCATTGTTTTTACAAAGGTAATAGATATTGGAAAATAGGTATTGTCCAGTAGATACAAGAAATCCAGATGGATCCCAGATTGGGAATTCAACAGTTGAAATGAGAACTTAATGCAGTTTTCCTGATGATAGATTGTTTTGACTTATCATCCCAGTGTCTGTCTTGTTGAGGAGACATGTGTTTTTGTATTATAAAATAATTCCTGGTTAGTAAGATATGTCAACAATTGGCTACTGTCTTCTTTTACAGTGGATGAGTGTAGGGAATGAAACAACACTGCAGAAATAAATTAGCTTCAAATACCTGTCTAGCACGATCAAAACATGTTTTTGTGACTATTGGAGAGATATGTGTGGCATGCAGGAACCCAAGAAAACAAGCAAAAGTTAACACAAAGTTGGTAAATTATAACTCAAGCAACATAAAGATATCTATCAAGCAGAGCATCATCTTAAGAGGGAATCTTTTAGAAGGAACAATCTATAATTCTATCTTACTCAAACTGATTATTGTCGGCATAGAGCAGAACCTCTGCTGAATTACTTTCAGCATTATGGTCATCCCTTAGGAAACCTTTAATTACTGAAAATGGGAAACTGGAATAAGTACACAATTCATTACTCTTTGGCATATATCTCCTCAGATTGGAATGAAGTGTGTGGGAAAGGGGAGCAGTTTGTTCTTATCTTTTGTGCCAAGAGATTTCATAGATAGTCCCTGACTTACAAACAGTTCATTTAATGTCCCTGACTTACAACAATTCATTTAGTGTCCATTCAAAGTTACAATGACCGGGAGAAAAAAAATCACCATTTTTTTCACTTACAATGGTTGCAACATCCCCACGGTCATAAAATCAAAAGTCAGATGCTTGGCAACTCACGTGTATGACGGTTGCAATGTCCCAGGGTCATGGGATCACCTTTTGTGATCTTCTGACAAGCAAAGTCAATGAGGAAGCCAGATTCAGTTAGCAACCATGTTACTAACTTAACAATCGCTGATAGGGAGTCTATCGTATATTAGCAATTGGTCGAGACCTGATATTTCATATAGCGTAAACCAATTAGCAAGGTATAATGCAGAGCCAACAGATAGGCATTGGCAAGCTGCAAAACAGATATTGAGATATTTAAAGATGACAATGCATTATGCATTATATTTAGAACCTAACCATGATCTTACACTGAGCGCATATGCTGATGCTAGTTTTGCTATTGATTTGACCACCAGAAAGTCTACATCAGGTATTGCGATAATGTTAGGTAATTGTTTAATAGGACGGAAGTCAATAAGGCAGAAACATATTAGTTTATCCACTATGGAAGCAGAATTTTCATGCTTGTCACTAGTATGTACTGATTTAATTTATTATAAACAATTAATGCTAGATGTCAGATTAAAGGTAGATTATCCTATCATAATTTATGAGGATAACCAAGCTGCTATAAAAATGGCAACAAATTTAGCAGTTAAGACAAGATCAAAATATACTGATATTCGTTATTTGAATGTTCGTCAGAGTATTCAAAGTAATATGGTTCAATTGGAATATTGTATGTCTGAAAACAATGTCGCTGATAATTTCACCAAAGCGCAGGGTGCAATTAAACATAAAATGTGTTGTGAAAGCTATGGCTTGAGAATTTGAACAGGTATATATTAGCCTGTCCAAAGGGGAGAATGTTAGGATATGGTATAAGTCTAACAGTTGTCCAGGCAATATATGTGTTCTATCACTTTAAATGTATTCTGAAACTCTAAGATGTAATGCTGAGTAATTGTACTGCTGAGTCATTGTAATGACTAATGACTGCTGACTGACTGCTGAATGCAATTATACTAATTGTCCTAATTATCCTGTTGAGTCATTGCACTGCTGACTTCACTTATCTTAAGTGGATAATTACTAGTGTAAGCTGTATATAAGAAGGAAGCTGAGCTATAGTCATTGTTGGACCTGCTCTCATCATTGCTTGTCTTGCTGCTTGACTTGCTGGTTGAAACTGTTACTGTTGTGTGTGAAGAAGTGGATGGATCTGCTATTATCGTGATTTGTTACCAGCATGAATTACTGCTGTTTGTCTGGTAAGAAGATATCTGTAACTTCGGACTGATTTGAATGGCTAAAGACTTGGATTGACTAAAAGACTATGCAATTTTTTTTCACTACAAAGTAAAAGCTTTGTTAAACCAGTTTGTATGTATTGTATTCATTGCTCTCAGTACCGTTTCTCTGTGCACTTACTCTGCTGGTTGGTAACACAACAATATCCTTAACAATTCACTTCACAAATGTGGCAAAAAAAGGTTGTAAAATGGGACAAAATTCACTTAACAAATGTCTCACTTAGCAACAGAAATTTTAGGCTCAATTGTGGTCATAAGTCATTACCTATTTGTAATTGATAATTTATTTATTTATTTATTGGTTCAATTTATATGCTGCCCTTCTCCGGAGAGGGCGGCTTACAATGCATTAAGCAATATCCTTCTTACTTTTGTATATACCTGCTTAGTAGGGCTTTTGGGCCCCCCTAAGCGGTGTTCTTTTTTATACAAAGTCAGCTTATTGCCCCCACAATCCGGGTCCTCATTTTACCTACCTCGTAAGGATGGAAGGCTGAGTCAACTTTGACCCTGGTGAGATTTGAACTTGCAGTAATTGCAGGCAGCTGGTGCTACTTAACAGCACTTTAGTCTGCTACACCACCAAGGCTCTAATACATTACATTTATAATACATAAAATATATACCTGCACTGGTAGTATTTAAAAATTATATGAACAAGGAACAAGGAGCAACAAAAAGAGAAGGAGAATATAGTTAGACAACTGATTGCATGGTTTCTAAAAAAAAATAGTTTACATAGACATCTCTCCATTGTAACTGCTGTATACCACTGTGAAAAATCAACATAGAGGAGGTACTGTAGTGGACTGTATTGTCAAATAGTTTTTTGGTAGTGCATTCATCATAAGATCTTAATGCCATGTGCGTATGTCAAGATTTTGAATAATCGGCATTATTCATGACCTATGGGAGGAAAGAACTTTAGAACTTTATGCCATAATTCCAGGTTCTCTTGTTACTTGTTCACACTATTTTTTTTTCTTTTTCTCTTTTATTTTTATAGAATAAAAAAAGCTGTTTCTGGTATTATATCGAAATTGAATTATTTTGCACATAGTGTTCCCCAATCCTTGGTTATTATGCAAATGAATATTTTCGTATATTGCTGAAACATGAAAGGCCAATAAGAGTGGGATGGGTTGCTACATTGTAGACTTTAAGTAGAGATAATGAGACTTTGCAAAAATGTTTAGCAAATTTCAAGGAAATATATAGCAAAATCCACAAAAATATATGGCATGTTTTTCTTTGCTTCCAGGTGTGTTTTAGGCCAAACACTACCCAGAGTTAATTATCATTAAATTCTGTTTTGCAAGCTGAGAATAGATGTTTTAGAGATTGGCATTTAAACTATACAGAAGAAAGATCTGTTTGGAAAAGTGACATATGTTCCAGTGGTGAAATCCAATTTTTTTTAATTACCAGTTCTGTGGGCGTGGCTTGGTGGGTGTGGTGTGACTTGGTGGACATGGCTTGGTGGGCATGGCAGGAGAAGGATACTGCAAAATCCTCATTCCCTCCCCACTCCTGGGGGAAGGATATTGCAAAATCTCCATTCCCACCTCACTCTGGAGCCAGCCAGAGGTGGTATTTGCCAGTTCTCCAAACTACTCAAAATTTCCGCTACCAGTTAGATAGATAGATAGATAATTTTATTTCTATACCGCCCCTCTCCTGAAAGACTCGGGGCAGTGCACAGCCAAGTAAAAAACACAATACAAATCCCAATTAAAATTTAAAATTATTAAAATTATTACATTTACGGTCAAGTTTCGTTAAAAACCCAGAAATTTAAAACTCCAAATTTAAAACTACTTTATAAAGATAGCCCTACCTGTCGGAAGAGCAGGGTCTTAAGGGCACAGCGAAAAACTCGGAGGTCAGAGATTGTGCGTATTTCCAGGGGCAGTTCGTTCCAAAGGGCAGGAGCTCCCACAGAGAAGGCTCTCCCCCTGGGTGTCGCCAGCCGACATAGTTTGGCCAATGGCACTCTGAGGAGTCCCTCTCTGTGGGAGCGAACTGATCGGTGGGAAGCTATTGGTGGCAGGAGGCGGTCTCGTAAGTACCCAGGTCCTGAGCCATTCTCCGGTTCTCCGAACAGCTCAAAACATCCACTACCGGTTCTCCAGAACTTGTCAGAACCTGCTGGATTTCACCCCTGGTATGTTCCCTTTTATATTGGCCTAAACAGTTTTCTGAGAGGTCAGCTCTGCCCCACAACTTTGGTGAAGGTATACCTTCCTTCCTTCCTTCCTTCCTTCCTTCCTTCCTTCCTTCCTTCCTGCCTGCCTGCCTGCCTGCCTGCCTGCCTGCCTGCCTGCCTGCCTGCCTTCCTTTCTCTTCATAAAAATGCATGAAGAAAACACAGAATTGCCTGGACGTTCGTGCTGATCATTCTTCCAACCAACTTCACTCAAAACCAAAGGATTTTAGAGAGGGAGGAAGAAAGAGAATACAAACAACTAAAAGGACTAATGCAAAAAGAAAGGTCATACAAAATGTTGTAATATGTTCCTGCTTGGCATATTAGATCTGTGCCTCCTTCATTCTTCTTCTTTCTCTTTTAATAACCCTTGCCTTCTCTGTCAATTGGCTTTATCTGCTCAGATTTGTCTGCATTTGAAGCCAATCCTCTCCTTCATTTCCCCACTCCCTGTGAACAAGGTCTAATGATCTGTAATGAGAGGGCTGTTGGGAGGGGGGGTGAAGAGGCGAGAAGGTTTTTATGAAAATCTTGGAATTTTCTGGAGAGTATTACTTTCTTCTAATTCTTGTTTAATTCCATTTAATTACCTTCACATTCACACTGCAAATGTACCAGTTGATTACATTCATCTAACAAAAGACTGCTTGGATCCATATACTTCTCAAATACACAGCAGTGCTTTACACTAAATAACACCTGATTGTGTATCTCTAGAACATTGAAATTCACAGAATTTCATGGCAACCATGACATTCCATGTATTTTCTTTAGTATAGACTCACAATGCAATGCTTTCCTCTGGTTGCGTCTACCTGTTGGAATTCCTTTCCCATGAAGGAATAACCTTCCTCCTCCCCCATTATTAGTGGTACATAAATGATTGAAAAGCAGGTGTATTTGATGAGTAAAGAAGTGCCATCTATTTATTGGGTAGCCATTTGAATTTTAATTTTCTATCATAATTACTGTAGCATGGACATTTTAATGTAATTTCACCAGAAATCACCGGTGGCACAGTGGTTAGAATTTAGTATTGCAGGCAAACTCTGCAACAGCCTGGAGTTCAATTCTGACAGGCTCAGGTTTTGATTCAGCCTTCCATCCTTCCCGTATGAGAAAATGAGGACCCAAATTTTGGGGGCAATATGTTGAGATTGTAAAAACAGCTCAGTGAGTGCTGTAAAGCACCAAAGAGCAGTATATAAGTCTAAGTTCTATTGCTATTTAAAGATTGTATTATAAACTGTCAAAACTGTGTTGAATTCAGTGGGTAGGAATAAAATAATCACTATCTTAATTGTATTAATTTAACTGAATCTCACTTGTGAAAAAGAATGATGGCAAGAATGACAAATAGGCAAAGAATGATGCATGAAGCTTCATTTTCCCTTGCCAAAAAGGAAGAGAAAAGAACCTCATTCCAGAAGGCAGATGCTGCTACAGAGAAGGCACAGTTTGGGGGTCTAGATAAATGACATTTTTAATCAATGGAACGCAGAGTTGCAAGCACCAACCTTGCAAGATGAAACTGAGCAAACTGATACAATGGGACACAGACAGACCCTCACAAAACTCAGCCATGTGCCATGTTCCCCATTTCATTTCCTTGACATATGAATATAATATACATTTTTTTATCACTTGTCTATTTGTTCGTATGATTGCATCCCTATTTTTCTGATACAACACATCTTTAGCTATACCTTTACCTTGGTGAGAACCAGCTCCTTTTGCCTTCCAAAAGGATTCTCAAATATTCCACTACCTCCATCTACAACTAACCAATTCAGCTAAGAGAAGACAAAAGGCATAAGATTGTCTCTTAAATTACCTCTAAATGTGAAGTAAATTAGCAAGGGGGAAAAAAGGGCATGTCTCAGATAGCAAGGAAAGCATAAGAATAATTCAATAATCTGTTCAGTGGGTTTTTTTTTTCTGATTCTGATTTTTTCCCTCTCATTCTGAAATCATTCCTAGAAGTCATACATGCACCAACCTATCCAGCAATTCTATGTCCACTTTTAAATCAAAGCAATGCTGCTAATTTATATGATCACAATATCTAAGCCTCAGGCTGATTTACGTGTGACCTGGTTGTTTAGTGTCGGAAGACTAAAGGGCAACTTTGGGGATTGTATTTTGCTAATTCATTCACTTAGTACTCCTTCATGGTATTTTTAATGAAGAGCACCTATGTAGTTTAGAATTTGTCATGGCATTAGCTATGTTCACGGAATTTAGAACACAATGCAGGATTAGAGCAAAGTCTTTATGGTAGATTTGGAAGTTATACAACTTGATGAGCTCCTTTCCATTCTGCAGACCATTTTAATCTTTTTCAACAATATATTTTTAGACAACTGTCCTTGCAGAAAAATTGAGGAATGTAGTCCAGCAGAGACCATTTCATAATATGGTCTTTGAACCTTGCAGGATGAAACACACACTTGCCTTCATTTATTTATTGGTATTTATTGCTTCTACTTTCTAGCTTGTAAATGTTCCCAAGACAACAAACCATGTAGGATGAAAATTTTAGCAGATGCATTATTTATAATAATGAAAATAAATAATGAAAAAAGCAGCAGCATCTCATCTGCAACCACAAACCAAAACCATAAATGCTGTTCCTTCTCCAATATGCATCAAACATTTGAAGTGGGCTAAAAGTTTATTTTATTAGAACTGAAACAAATTTGGCTCCAAGAATCCCTTCTTGCAGATTTTGAACTTGTCATCACAAGCAGCCATCTGTCCTACAATCTTATGTGAACTGCTATCTCCTGTAATTCTCTGTAAGAACTCCAGTTTACATTTATGTGCCTTGTAGCATATAAATCATACTTACTAGACCAAATGCATAGGAATGAATGGATTCAGATGAAACAGATATTATATGTGCTTATCATGAAATGCAAACCAACCAATGACAACTGGTCAATAACAGAATCTCTAACCACAGGCCTAATCTGATTGGTCAAGACAGTTCATCTAACTTTTAGAGACACTATTAGTGCCCTTCTTCAATTCTGCCCTCCTTAGTGTAATTTATAGATACCTCCACTAAAGCATTTGCAAATCTGGTTATATGTCTGCCACTTCATGCCTTCCACAGTAGGAGGGGAAATGTGGGTTGGCTAAGATTACCAAGAGTTTTCTTTATGGGTATCTCAGCCAGAGTTCTTACAAGTGTATATCTGCCAGGAAAAAAACCACTTCAAAGCATCCACTGTTTTATGGCCAAATTTTAGCTATAGCTCCAATGACATCAATTGGCTCACATGATGTCATTGCTTAGCACAGGTTTTGGCAATATCTTCAGGAGCCAGATGCCCATGAAATTGAAACTGGCAAACCTTGTAAGACTGCCAGTTAGGAAAAGGCTCAGCAAATGCGATTGCACAGAGTTCCTCTTGATTAATGTTAATTTTTCTTAATTTTATGTGGTATGTATATGGCTTAGTATGGTGTGACAACTCAGAGAGGTCCATTAATTATGGCTTAGTGCTGTGCAAAGAAAAGAAAAAAAGGATTCAAAGATCAGGTTTAATATTTTAATGCAACCACGGTTTGGAAAAAAAGGTCAAAGAAGAAGGAACAGAATGAAAAGTAAGAAGAAATATAGGTAAGTTATGGTTTGTTGTTGGTACATTAAGTAAGTTGTGCTGTTTGTCTTTTAGTGAATTAAATAAAAGGATCAGCCAATGTCAGGGTCTGCAGTGTTACTTCTCCTGTCACATTAAAATTAGTAGTGAAATACTGTATGTGGTCACCCCATGGAGGAGCAGGGCAATTGAGTCAGGAAGTAGCATAATAATTTTTCTCATGGAAAACTATTCAAAATCAATTTACAGTACCTAAGGAATTACTGCATAGAGATATGCTGTTATTCTTCTTCTTCTGGCATTGCCACTAGAAATCAATTATTGTCTAACCTCAATTCTATTTATTTCACGTTAGAAGCCAAACCTGTACAATTAGAAGTACGTATCCATTTAATTCAATTATGCTTACTCCCAGGTTCTTCTACTTAGAGTTTAGTAATGTGAGCTTTAAATACTAGTTGATGATTACAAGAAGAATAGCAGCACATTTCTATCCAATAATTTCTTAGGTGCTGCAAACTGATTTTGGGTAGTTTTTCTTAGAAAAAAAAAATCTTATGTTGCTTCCTGGCTTCTCCTTATGCTTCTCAATTGCCCTGCTCCTGTTGACTGATTGTTGACTGACAAGGAGTTAGTTTATCAGTCAACAGGAGTGCTGACTAGTTATCAGATACTTAGAAACCAAGGACTTGGCAGCACAAGGAAACAACAGCCAACAACTTAATAAGCGCAATCAACACCTCAATCAACAACTAAAAAGCCACACAAAACCTGGCACCACATAAACACTACACATAGAAGAGCCCAAAGCACCCATTCTGGTGAGAGAGAAGTTCCCTGAGGATGAGCTCCAGCAAGTTTCTGAAAGCTCAGAAGACTAAGATTGGATCCTGCAACATTATCCTGGGATATTCACCGGGGTATTTACGAGACCGCCTTCTGCCACCAATAGCCTCCCACCGGCCAGTTCGCTCACACAGAGAGGGCCTCCTCAGGGTGCCGTCGGCCAGACAATGTCGGCTGGCGACCCCCAGGGGGAGAGCCTTCTCTGTGGCGGCACCTGCCCTCTGGAACAACCTACCCCCAGAGATACGCGCGATACCAGACCTCCGGACTTTTCGTCGGGCCCTGAAAACACATCTATTCCATCTAGCCGGGCTGGCTTGACCCCATCCTTATGGTTTTAAATTTATAATTGGTTTTAATTGGGTTATTTTAAATTGACGGCCAAAAGTATTTAATTTTTTAAAAATTGTTTTTAAATTTTATATGTTGTGTTTTTACCGTGGCTGTTCACCGCCATGAGTCCTGTTGGAGAAGGGTGGTATACAAATTAAATAAATAAATAAATAAATAAATAAAATATATTTACCTTCATTAATTTGTTATTGTCTCTAGTGCCCACTTACTGCTTTTCAGGATTACTCTGGATTCAATCTGCTTAATCACCCAGTCACAAAAGGCCAGAATAAGCAGAAACAAGCAGTCAACCAGAAAGATGACTAGAAATATGGCAAGAGGTCTGATGAGCAACATGAGCTTCTACAATGGAATCCAATGGGCATATGGATTACAATGTCTGAAACAGGCTGTCAAAGTTTATTAGAAAGTTCATTTTCACCCATGGTATAGGTCTCCAGCTTGAACAGGGAGTTGGACTAGAAGATCTCCAAGGTTCCTTTCAGCTATATTCTGATTGATTGATCGAAATAAAAAAAAACAGTCCAACCCCTGCTCAAGCAGGAGACCCTATGCCATTGGTGAAAATGAAGAAAGGAGACCCTATACTCTACCTATAGCCATAGCACATATGGCTCTATTTATTTTCAATTTCTTATTACAAATTCATGCATGATAAGATACATTGCTGTTCTCTAATACTGGGCCATCATTCAAGAAGCTAACACAAAGGTGCTAGACCATTGACAATCCTTGTGTTTTTCTTGGCTTTACCTGCTTTGTTATCACAAGTCCTGAAACCAGCTTTTTGCCCCAAAATAATGATACCATGCTGGCTCTGGCTCTTAACAAAGGCTGCATAGGAATTGCTCATTATAAGGTAGTACATCACAGGAAATTTGGCAGTCATAGAAGAAGAAGACACATCAGAAACTTGTAAATCAGGGTGGTTTTGTTGAATTTGTTTTCTATCTGATTACCAAGATCCAAAGAACAAACTTTGGATTCAAAGATCCAAGAGCAAAGTGCCAGAAAATGGTGCTTCTCGGCACAATCAGGCCTAGAAATTTGTACTCATATGAACCTGTTATCAAAAAGTTCAATTTTTGCAGATGGAAAAAGTCATTTTGCGGTGGCTGTTAAGTATCAGGGAGTGGAAAATGCTTCCTGAATACATACACCTTTGATCTATTCAGGTGTCATCTCTTATAAACAGTTCATTTATTATCAATCTACAGGTTAAAAAAGAAAAGATCAACTGAAGGATATTAGGAAGAAGTGAATTTTGTCTTAAATTATATTCTAACAAGCAGGGAACTATTTTTTTTTTAAATTAAAAAGCAGCCTGCTAGCGGAATGATTTTTAATCTGTATTTTTCTCCATATGTGCACTGTGAGAGGAAACATTTCTGAAACTCATACTTAGTAAGTTTTCAATGAAATTTAAATATACGGTAAGATTTTATTGTGGCCTTTGGGAATGTTGTTGAAGGAATGAAGAAAAGGCGTATATAAATATCTCCAGTAGGGGCATGGATTAAAAAAAAAAAAAAAGACAGACCTGGTGGCAAATATAATATTGTCTCATGCCACCACAAACATGAGACCACCAGAGAAGTATAAGACAATCAAACAGAGGATGGAACAAAACAAAATAAAGAAACAACTCTAAATCCATGCAAAAACATTTGGGAAAGGTCTGGAATTGGTCTGGAAACATTTTAGAGCACTGCATTTGCCTTGTTTGTTTTTCTAAATCAGTTCACTCTCCCTTAATTCATTTTAAGATACAAACTTCTAAAGGGAGTTGTTTCAAAATCAATATTTTACATCTCGTACACATGGTGCACAGTTCTTTCACATTCTCCATTGCCTGCCATCTAGTATTGTTGATATTATGCAGCATTTTGATTTTAAACAAACTAACAAAGTAGAGTATAACCATAATAAGTATACATTATTTTTCACAAGGTCATAAGCAGGGTCAACAGAATATGGTTTCCAGTGCTACGTGCAACCAAAACACATTTCCTAGTGATGTTTCTTTATCTCATGGCCCACAATGAATTTTCCACACATGCAACCAGTGAAGAATCAAGAGAATGCCAAAGACTACAGAAGAAAGAATGAAAGCAAATATGCTGGTTCCGACCCAGAGCCCTTATGAGGCTATTTCAACAAATGTGTTCTCAAATCTTGGGTTAGGTATTGAAATTTATTTGAAGCAGCATAATTAGGGTTAACAGATATCTAAACAGGCAAAGATTATGGGTATGGACTTCAGCCATAGCTGCATTCATGAATTGGATGCTTCTTAAATATTCATTTTCAGATTCAATATATCAGTGATTAGAATAAGTAATTGGAGCCTTTGATTTATTTCATTTCAATGTGTTTTCTACCTTTTGTGGGGATTTATGATAGATGGCCTTAGAAATATGAACCTGTAACTAATATATAATATGAAGCTGCTATATTGGACGAAAATACAATCTCCTTAAACTGGCTTTTGAAAATTGTTGCAAGGGCGTCTTAAGAGATGGAGGTAAATTAAAATATTGTTATTATAACTTTCTCCCTTCCCTCTGCTGCCTGATCTCTCTGTCTCTCTTTCTCTCTCTGCTTCTCTCTGTGGGTCTCTCTGTCTCTCTCCCTCTTTCTCCCCCCCTCCTAAACATACACACACATGCACATACACACACACGCACACGGAGCAAATTCTACCATAATCACCTGCTTACATTTATTCCTGTCCGCTTCCGTTTAGTTCTCTTGGGCAGAATCTAAGAGGGGAAGCCTATGCCAAATTGAAATAATACAGAACCCTGCGCCAAAAGGAAATGTAGGATAATAACTATAATGAGGCTGAGAAGGGTGAGCAGGCAGAGTCTGTGGCTTGAAGAAGTGCAGTGTGTCCGTTAGAAGGAACTGTGGCCTTGCTGGCTGGGTGACAAGAGCCCCAAGCGGTAAATCACTGGGCAGCCAATATGTCAAGAATGTTTGGCCACCCCTGGTGTACAGGCATCAGGCAACAAAATAACCTACTGTGCTGAACTCCAGAGGATAAGCCATGTGAACAGGCCAAATGCCCAGCGTCCAAGTAAAACTGCCAGAATTTAATTACTTTAAAACAAGAGGCCAAGACTGAAGAGAGAATGTCTTATAATCATTAAAAGACATGAGGGAGTGTGAGAGGAATCTAAAATATACAGTACTCTAATTTCTAAATGCTCCCATATACGTTGGAAAAATAATGTCTTTCAAACTAGCATAGACCAGCTAGTTCTGGGAATTCTGGGTTCTGGGAGTTGTTAATTGACCCATCTGCTGAAGACATGACAAGAACATACCTTGGTGGCTAAAGATATATCTATACCGCCCTCTTAAACTGCACTTTTAAGCAGTTCCTTTCCTATGTTCATGCCATTTTACCTCTAAACCAGTTTAAGACAATCCTATGTCACATTGGCAGCAGTATGTAAAGTGTTCACTCTGGAGTGCAGCAGGGGTGCTATTCAGCAGGTTCTGACAGGTTCTGGAGAACCGGTAGCGGAAATTTTGAGTAGTTTGGAGAACCGGCAAATACCACGTCTGGCTGGCCCCAGAGTGGGGTGGGAATAGAGATTTTGCAACATGCCATGCCCCCCAAGCCACACCACACCCACCACGCCCACCAAGCCATGCCCATAGAACCGATAGTAAAAAAAAATTGAATTCCCCCACTGGAGTGCAGGCTATTCACAATCTTCCCCTGTAAACTATAAACTCTCATCTTTCTTTTCCAGGAAAATTATTGCTGACTGCTTTCCTAGCTGTGGGTGGGTATTTCCTGGGCAGATCTCAAAACATGTTTCTCAGACATTGTGAAGATCATGACCACTTTCTAGCACCCTTTTTAAATCAGTTTTTAACATGGACTACGATCCTTGCCTGAATGGCATTTATCTGGGTGTCTGCCATTTAGACTGCTGGACACCTTACTGGAAATCAACACCTGGAGTGATAAAACGTCTACTGATGTGGAGTTCGTTGTTTTATCCTCAGAAAGCAAATGATTTTTCCAAACTCACAGAGAAACCATTCTCCAATAAGTAGTTTACTTTTCAATATTATTTCCATACACACACTATATCCCAATTATACAGCTGTAATAAAAGTTGTTTATAACGCAAACGTTTTATTTCAGCTCTGACCAATTCTTCATTCAATTATAATGGTTGTTTCTGCTCTATTATCATTCTGGAAACCTTGATGCCTCTAAATTCCTAGATTGCACAAGTACAAAGATTTAAAAGATGTAGTTTAAAGTAACATTTGTCAAATTGCCATTACTTAAGGCAGCTCCCCTGAATCCACGAGAAAAGACCATTAAAAATAAGTATTCTGAAGAGAACAGCATTCCCTTTCCATTGCCTTTCCCTCCTCAGAAATTCAGTCCTTACACGGCATTCTCTTTATCACACTTTTCTGGCAACCCTAGACTCAAATATTTGTGCTATAAAATGTTGGCTTGTCATTAGCAATCTTATTTGTTGTGCCAGTTCTATTTATTATCCCATAGCAAAGAATCTCTTACAGCAGGCAGAAGTAAGACGCAACATGTGTTCTGCAGCACTTGAAGAATTATAAGCATATGGTCAATAAAAATGGAATTCTTATGTCTACATTTCTACTCTGCAAAAGATGTTGCAGGCACTATAATTATGTCCAGATGGCATTTAAGAAACAGGTTCAGCTTCAGGTATCTGTATAACCGGAAAAGGCCTCAGAAAATAATTGTGTAAACTGGATCCCTTGAATAGTGAGGGGTTTTTTTCCTACTGGATCTATCTATAGCCATGGTAAGTAAGTAAGTAAGTAAGTAAGTAAGTAAGGAAGGAAGGAAGGAAGGAAGGAAGGAAGGAAGGAAGGAAGGAAAAGATCAAAATACACAATACATAAAATAGAATAGAATAGAGTAGAGTAGAATAGAATTCTTTATTGGCTAAGTGTGATTGGACACACAAGGAATTTGTCTTGGTGCATACACTCTCGATGTACATTAAAGAAAAGATGCATTCATCAAGAATCATAAAGTACAACACTTCCAACACTTAATGATAGTCATAGGTGACTGCAGCTGATATTTTTTTAAAAAATCAGCACAGGAGGCCACTCTGGAACATGGTATGAGTGGAGTAAAGATTTAACCTTTCTGACCTATGTAGCAGTCTGAGTGAAATTCTTGCTTAACGCATTGTAAGCCGCCCTGAGTCTCCGGAGAAGGGCGGCATATAAATCAAATTTTTTAAAAAAAATTCTCCCCCTACTGAAGGTCTATTTATCCTGGAGGTAAAGCTGCTAACATTAACCATCCTGATTCCTAATCATATGCACTGTTATTCAATTAAAAATAGGGAGTGATACATTGATTTGACATATATATACTTAACATATTGCCTGAGTTGACTCTGAAACATAGCTTCACATCTGAGATGCCTCCAACCAAACGTTTTATAGTACGGCTGCAATGTCTCATTTATGGAATTTATGGGAATCCCTCTTTCATTTGTAATACTCAAGTGTCCTTGCTGCTTCTTCTATCCTTTTCCTTAGAAAAAAAAGAAAAAAGGAAAAGAAATATGGTATAGTTATGCAGTGCTTTTTTTCTGGTAGTGCTTGAATATTTCCATCTGGAAATATTCCGGGTTACATACATATTTTATTTGAAAATTCCAAGAGTTTACAGTATGAAACAAAGACAGATTAATATTTAAGCCTACCTAGAAACTATATTCTAATATTACTAATGTTTTAGATGTGTGGAGACCATATGTAATTATAAAATAGCACTGATGATGTTACCTAGTTAGGGTTAATAATATTTGCACATTACAAGTTGGTTATGAGCATATTCAGTTCGGACATTTATAACATGATATATAACGGCATGCAGATATGCAATAAACCTGTTGGAACTAACAATGAAAAAACAGCAATATGAAAATCTCTTCAAGCTCCCATTTTTTAATCTACCAGGATAACAGAACATAGTAACAGAGTTGGAAGGGACCTTGGAGGTCTTCTAATCCAGACTCCCACCCCAATTGAAGCAGGAGACTGTATACCATTTAAGATAAATGGTTGTTCAATCTCTTCTTTAAAATCTCAATTGATAGTCCATATATCAAAGCTAACTTCAGGGATTGTCATCTGCAGACACTTTGCCTGCCCAGTACCAAGCAAGATTTTCAGTGCTGACCTTAAGGAATCTTTCCATCCGCTATGAATTTTACTTGCTGCTGTAGGTATCTAATATATCCTGTTTCATCTAATCTAGACAGAACTAAAAAGTGTCCAATGGAAGATACATATATGAGTTAAGCCAAACATGAACTTTTAGGGCTGAGGATAGTTTATTGACTTAATGGCTCATCACTGGATGCTAGAGTTATTTTTAAAGTGCAGAACACAGCAGTCTGACAGCTAGGATGAAATGGCTTCATAGGGCAGCAACCAGTCATTGAAGAAGGAAACATGCAAGACACTGCATCAACTTGGAGATGGTACTTCTACTAGGATGGAAGAAAACAATGAAACATTAATTTTGAAGGGCTTAAGACATCTAGGATCCAAAAATGGCAGTTTTGAATTGGAAAACAGGAGGAGGACATATCATCAGGAAGGGGTGAGTGCCTTTTACTGGACATAGGCCAAGCAGAAAGTGTGATCTCCCCTTAGTGATGATGTTATCACCAAGAGTTGAGAGTCCAACTCTTGGTGATTCTACGGATCAGGTCTCTCCACATTTTCTGATCTTGCAGTATTTCCTTGAGTCTTTCTCTGCTCAGGCTAGAGTCAGCTTGATGGTGACTACCATGTTCTTTCATGGCTTGGTTTCCTTTTACCACCAACTTTTCCAAACATGATTGCTTCTCCAGTAAATTTCCTTTCCTGACATGGCCAGAGTAGGTGAGATGCAGTTTCATGATTTTTGCCTTCTAGTGACATGTCTAGTGTTATGCATTCCAGTATTTGCTTGTTGTACTTGCAGTCACCTTTGCTGTCCAAGGAATATGAAAGAGCCTTCTCCAGCACCACAGCTCAAATGGGTTGATTTGTTTTTCTGTCTTGTTTTTTTAAGGTTCAACTTTCATAACTGTAAGAAGTGATGGGGAGTGCAATAGACTGAACTAACCTACATTTGGTTACCAGGCTGATGTGCTTCTTTTCCATATTCAGTTCATCTTCATCATTGCTGTGCGACCCAGAATAATCCAGCATTTTATTTCTGTGCTCCATTCACTCTTTTGAGCTATCTGTGTCCTAGAAATGTGCAAATTTTTACACACATTCTTTCTCTTCACCGTCAATTTCTATTTTGATGTTTCCCTTGCTTGCAGTGGTCATGAGCTTGGGCTGTTTGATGTTCAGAAAGAGACCAAAATTCTCACTTTTTTCTTTGATTTTCTTGATCAGATATTCCAGGCCTTCTTTTGTTTCTTAGAAGAGAGTTGTATTGTCAGCATATTGAAGATTGTTCATGTTTAGCATTAATGGGGTTTTCAGACATCTGAAACAAATATATAGAAATCTATAAAATTAAGGCTATTAGGATTAGAAAATACATTGTAATCAATCAAAAAGGGGACAATGAAGAAAATGAAACAATATGAGAGACATGGGGGGGGGGTCACAGTGGAAAGCAGACCATGAAGAAACATTTGTTAAAAAGAGGATATATTTGTCATAATGTGTAGTAATACAACAATAAAACTTTTTTTTAAAAAAAGAAGATTGTTCATGTTTCTTCCATTGATCTTTAGCCCAATTTTTGATTCTTCAACATCTAGCTTCCTCAAGATCATGTTGACATACAAGTTGAGTAAGAAAGGGAAGAGACTGCAACCTTGTTGCACTCCTTTATCTTAAACCAATCAGAATATCCATATGGTGTTTGTACAGTGGCTTCCTGATTTGTGTATAATGATTGCACCAACTTGACCAGATGTGCTGGTACCCCCAGGTCTTGAAGGGCTCTCCATAGCTTCTCAAGATCAACATATTTGAAGGCTTTCTTGTAGTTGATGAAACACATGTAAATGATCTTTTGATATTCATAAGATTTTTCCATGATCCAGTGCAGATTTGCAATATGGCTGGTGATGCCATAACTCAGGTGGTAAAAATTGGATAAATATTACAGTGTGGGTCGGTACTCTTGCTTGTAAGTTTATATTCCTCATTATGTTGTCTGCCCTCATAAGTGAAAGTTCATACAAATTTTGTAAGACATTAGGCATGCTTTTTCATTTGTGGATTCAGACTACACACAAATTCCATTTTTGAGGTCTGTCCCTGTCTTTTCTTCCCCACACAATAATATATTGTCCATTCAAGGGAAAAACTCTATCTTCTGATTTTGGAGCAACACCTAGTTGATGATAGCCATGGTACAGTTTTTTTAAGTATTTCTCCACATATATTATTTATATGATCTCATGCTGAAAATTTTGTTGGATTGGCACCATAATTTATGTCTGTAAAATTAATGATATTACGATAAATGGTAATGTATAGAAACACCACTATATTTTATAACTTTTATCAATAATGCTGTACAGTTACATTGTCAATTCCAGAAATACTGAAGAAGTATAGAGAACCAGCATGTCTGTGAAGTGCTGGGACCCATGTGCATCTCCAGGCTATCATCTATCTATCTATCTATTTATTTGGTTGGTTTTTTTGTATCCATATTTCTTAACCATCCATCTCCCTTAGAGAGGGGTGCTAGGCAGTGTACAATATAATATTCCGTAATAAATAAAATAACTCAACCATCTCACCCTAACTTCCACAGATGTTTCTAAATGAGGTCAAAGACCACCAAACTTTAGTGGAGTTCATCCCACCATAAATGCTCTGGAAGCAAATGTTCTATTCAAACAAAATCTGTGGCAGAATTCTTTTATATCCCTTTTGGAACAATCACTATATTAGCTCAGCTAACTTCACTGATTTGTTGGGAGATAATATTGTCTTGAGCTAGTCGAAGGAAAGAGATGATAATATAACAAGAATGCAAATGTGGGGCAGTCTAAAATTAAATGAGAACTAATCTTAGGAGAATTTTCAAGAAATGTGGATTGCAATAATTTGAACTCTGTAATAGTTCTCAAAGAGTAAGAGTAAGAAGAAATGAAGAAGACATTCACACTAAATCAAAAAATGCCAAGTTTGATATGGGGTACAATGTTATAATGATAGACTGGCAAGGAACAAATAATAAATATGGAAGCCATATTAGGCTGGAAGCTTCCATGCCGCCACCTGACCTCAAAATAATATTATTTGTTCATTAACTTGTATGAAAGTGAAATTCATCAAGTATTAACTCATTGTCATGAGGTATTCTATTTAATACCATGGTGGTGCAGTGGTTAGAATGCAGTACTGCAGGCTACTTCTGCTGATCACCGACTGCCAGCAGTTTGGCAGTTCGGGTCTTACCGGCTCAAGGTTGACTCAGCCTTCCATCCTTCTGAGCTCGGTAAAATGAGGATCCAGATTGTTGGGGGCAATATGCTGACTCTGTAAACCGCTTAGAGAGGGATATAAAGCACTGCGAAGCAGTATATAATTCTAAGTGCTATTGCTAATACCATAAGTGATAGGTCCCATATTCAAGAAATATGGCCGATGGTGTGAATAGCTCTTACTCTATCTCCTCTATAAAATCAAAGAAAGAGAGAAGGAGATCAATAACAGTCTTTCAGTGATGGTAAATAAAACATATAATTAGAAAAATACTGGAGTGTGCAGAAATGAGCAAACTAACACATGAGATAAATGAGGATGAAAATTCAGATTACTATACTGTTTGGGGAAGGTGGTATGAATGGATGAATGATAAAATAAAAAAAGGAGAAAAAGATGTGCCTAATAAAAGGAATAAGTAGCTTAAGAAATACCAGGTGCATATCTTGTATATATGTATAGATGTATAAACACTGCACTTTCGATGTAAATAGAAATGATATTTAATGATTTTCACAAACTTAATAAAATATTTTTTTTTAAAAACTCCTTGATAAATTATTTTTATTGCATCAATATTTCCTCCACCCATTAAAAAAATTAGGAAGAAAGAATAGAGAGGAAGAGAAAGGGCATTTTAAAAATAAGAAGGAAAGAACAGAAATGAAGGAAAAAGGCCTTTTCCTTCTAATTTTTTAATGGGTGGAGGAAATATTGATGCAATAAAAATAATATATCAATAAAAATAATAAATCTATTATGGTTTATTAGCTGTATTATCTGAGATATATAACTGGACATAAGCCAAACGTTGAAGATATGTTGATTTTTAAATAATTAATATTAATTGTATTTTCAGAACTAGTTTCATCTGGGTTCTTTCTCAAAACCTTTACAGTGTTCTGTTTTATTCCCAATCTAGTGTCTGTGCTGATTTTTTATTTTTTTTTTAAAAAAAGACATCTGTGCATTATTCCTAGGGACTACTTTTTGTAACTCAAATGCTACAACTATACAGTATGTTTGATTTAAGTAATGTGGATGTTGTGATAACTTTGGTACTATTATTTCTTATTTGGAAATCTTAGCATTAACTAGCCAAATAAATATTTAAAATGGCTAGATAAAAATAAAGAGAAAAGCAAAGTGAATGTGGAAATAATCAACTCTTTCAAAACTGAATTCATGTGATGAGTGCTAACAAGACTGTAACCAGAAATGAGGCCAAGAGCCAAGTATCAGCAAGGAATCTTTAGACAAAAACCCAAGGAGCACATTCAATTGCCCGAGTATACAGTGCAAGAAAAAGGAAAACAGAGAGCCAGTATGGAGTAGGCTTGAAACTAAAGATTGAGTTCTACTTCCTCCTTAAGCACAATGCCAGGTGGGGGACTTTTTCTCAGATCTAGGAAGAAGGCAATGGCAAACTTTTCTGGAATCTTTCCAAGCAGACTACATGGACTTGTCCAGGAGTCAAAAACTGAATCAAAGCGATAAAAAAAAATGGGGAGGGGGATAAAACAAAAAGGGAAAAAAGAAGATGGACTGAAGAAAGTCCACAAAAGTAACACTCGTTATCACAAAAGATAGTAAAAGTCTAATGATCATGATATGGAAATTTTATTTTTACAATGAAAGACTGAGAAGAGAAGGAAAGATTCTTATCTATCTGTTATGACATAGGTAGCTTTGAGACAGTTCTTGAGTCAAATAGTAACGTGTTTAAGAGGGCTATGCAGCACTTATTCCATTCAAAGAAAGTCCTTTAAAATGTACCTATCTGCAACTCTTCCAATAAGAGCTTGGGATCCAAAGATTCAGGATTTGCAAATATTAAAATCAGAAAGTTGTCAGATAGGCAGGAAAGAGTTCTGGTAACAGATTTCTGCTTCCAAGTTTGAAATCTGGTAAGAAGCAGGGGGAAACCTTATAAATAATGGGATGTTTTCCCAAAGACTACTGCATTGTAACCTATATATTTTTAAATAAATTAAATATACTTATTTTATTATAAACTAGAAAATATATACTAAGACTGCTTCACACATTCTAGTCCATCATTTTTGATACACACAGATCTATATTATTTAATTTAGTTATCACTTTGGAATTAAGTATATTATAATATACAGATGGAGAAATTATGTAAATAAACATTCTAGTATTTTGCTTGTTTTTTAATCATTGAATGATGCTGACCCTTGAATAATACTGAGCATTGAATAAATTCAATGATTTATATGTGGATATGACAAAAATGATATAGGTTGAAACAAGAAATTCAACATGTGAATTTAGAATAATATAGTGCAGGGATCAGAGAGTTGGATTAGACCAGGACATCCTTATTGGGCTTTAAATGTTCATGGTGTGAAGAAGGATAATTTTGGATGGTTCATATCCCCTAATCTTGTTCATTTCACAGATTGTAGTGAGCCTACATAAGGATGGAAAAATCCTGAATTAGTGTACAAAAATTAGCAGTAAACTTAGCTGCTTTACACTTTAGAAAAGTATATTTTATTAGTATATTCACAGACCTATGTATCATGGAAGTTCTTAACCTTAAAAATTGGTATTTGGACAAAATTCATATTTTTAATTAGGGAATTGCAGCAACATGATTCAGGATTTCTTCTAGTCCATTCTCCTGACATTCTCTAATCTCTCAAGAATGTACAACATAAATGACTTTTTATTCTAAAACATAGAAAGATTATTGTGCTAAAAGAGTTTTTATCATTCTGCTGGAGAAGATCTCCACTGTATCTCCAGGATTGAAGTAAGAACATTGTTTCTTTTAGTGCCATGAAAAAGATAATTTATAAATATGATCTCATATTGATTGGAAGTTTAAACTTATGAAGAACAGTTGCAGGAATTGGATATATCTAGTTTAATGAAAGAAGGACTAAGGGTGACATGATAGCAGTGTTCCAATATTTGAGGGGCTGCCATAAGGAAGAAGAGGTCAATCTATTCTCTAGAGTACCTGACAAGAAGCAATGGATAGAAATTAATCAAGGAGGAAAGCAACCTAGAACTATGGAGAATTTTCCTGACAGAACAATTTAATCAGTGGAATGAGTTGCCTTAAGAAGTGATAGGTGCTCCAACACTGTAGACGTTTAAGAAGAGATTGGGCAACACTTTGTCTGAAATGGTATAGGGTTTCCTGCTGGAGTAGGGGGTTGGATTAGAAGATGTCCAAGTTCCCTTCCAAATCTGTTATTCTGTTATATAGATTGGTAGATAAGAAATTCTAAGAATGAGGCATATAACTGTGTATCCAACTTTTACCTTTCAGTAACATAGAGCTAAAATTTGGAATTATCTATGCAATCGAATCAAATGTCTAAACCTGGCCCAATTTATAGTAACAGGTATGAATTCAGCTTCATTTATTTGCTGCTTTCCTTTAAAATTAAGTGTCAGATAGGCAAATATTGAAACTGGCTTGGAGAAAAACAAGATTGCACTTGAGCATGACCTAGTGGCTAGTTCACTGAGTGGCATTTATGTCAGAAACAGAGATATCTGTCGGATGAGATTGGATCCTGCAACGTTATCCTGAGACACACATGTTCACCTTCATTCGATAGAGATAACTGTTGAGATGTGATCAACCAAAATGCTACAAGCTGAGAAGTGACATAAGCACTTAAGGAGCACCAACATCTCATAAATTATTTTGCCATTTTTTTTCTTTTAAAGAAAAAATAAAATTTTCTCAGTGAGCTATTTTCCCCCCGTCCTGCCAATAAAACTGTGTTTCTTGTCAATGGAGAGGTCAAATAAAAATATGCTATATAAAAGAGAAATCAGTATCCAACCACTTGTAAAGTTAATGCTAAATTCATTCATAAATCTTACATTCATATTGTTCTGGACATTTTTCACACATCTTTTTTTCTAATATTTTTTCCAAATACTATAACAAGAAAATTTTAAAGAAGTTTGTACGTATGTAAGCCACACAAAGTTCTGTGAAAGTTATGTGGCCTCCAAATCTAAATAAGTTAATTAATTAAACTCCACAAGATGATTTTTTTGAGAAGAGAACTCATTGGGCTATACCAAACTTTGGGAGGAGATGTGGGTTGCCCAGTTTTAACTGAGATGATTATAAAAGGTTTCTAAGCTATAAAATTTTTATGTCTTATTATACAAAACAAACTACATTGTTTGTGGAAACATGGAATGTCATTTTAACCTGACCAAAGATCAAATGTTTTCTTAATTTCCAACTATATTCTCTGAATATAAACTCATTACTCAGTGAATATAAACTATATATATATTACTTTCAGTGAAAAAGTAAGACTTTTGCGTTGATTGGAGGAGTGGCAAAACACAGCAAACATGAATTTTATAAGAGTCTCACTGTTGTTCAAGCCTTGCAATAATAGAAAGGTTTTTCAAAGTAAATTTGGAAAATCATGTATTTTCATTCTGAATTGCTTATTTAGCATTATCCAGAATTAAGTATCTATTCTCAGGCAATCCCTTACCATGCACTTAAAACCAAGTTTCAAGTCAGAATCCAAGCCCAAAGATCATGTTTTTATTGTTGATGCATTTTGGCTGGTCATTTAAAGGGATAAAATGTGGATTAGGGTCAGTGGTGGGATTCAAGTAATTTAACAACCGGTTCTCTGCCCTAATGATTTCTTCCAACAACCAGTTTGCCAAACTGCTCAGAAAGTTAACAACTGTTCTCCCGAAGTGGTGAGAACTGGCTGAATTTCACCACTGATTAGGGTATTGGTATTTTTGCAGGTAATTGTTTTGCATATAATTTCTTAAGGAAGAAATTCCTTAAGGAAGGCATCTTAAGGAATCATTTTTCTAAACAATTTTTCAAATACTTCTTTAATTAATGAATATTCATTCTGCTTCTGATATAAAGATTTAAAGAAAAGATAAGATTCACTCACACTTGTCAAATTTCAACAGAATAGAACATTACCTAGCATTTACCTTCTCAATGAACACATATATAAAGACTTCCTAATATAGCTTAAAACTGAACTTGTTTTTATGCATGTGAATTCAAAGTTTTGGAGTGACAATGTTATTTCACGCACCTTCAATAGCTACTGTACCAAAACTACTGGTAGCTATTACCACACATTTATCCTAAGTAATTTGTTCCTGAAAAACACTGTGGTAATAATTATGAATGAACTTACAAACACATATATTGTCGTATATCTTGGTAGAAGAGGAAGCTTATGGGTATTAATAGTAGAGGTAAAACTACATTGTGATGGGTTTTACACATAAATGAGATATATGTGAAATTTGGATGACTTCCATTAAAAAATCCATCAGACTTTGACTCCTCATTGTTAGCTATTCTAGTACTATTCTTAATTGAGATAGGCATTGTAACACCACTTTTTTTTGGATCCAAATTTATGAGCAAATATATAGGGTGGGAAAAGTCTACATATTTTTCATCCAAAGGGATAGTTCCCTACTGTACAAAGCCAAGAATGAAAAAGCAGAGTAAAGACTCTCATGGAACAGTTTGTGGGGTGGAAACTCATGAAACTGAGCTTCGATCTTACCACCCACTAACTGCATTTTTTTCTTGAAATGATATATTTATAGTCCCCAGATTGGAATAGCTTCCTTGCACATTTATTAGTAGCTCATAGATTAGTATCATTTCTGAAAATATTGAGAAGAACTAACTTCATCCAAAACTATTGGACCTGGAGAATGCCTACAGTATTGTTTTAGTGGGTAAGAAGTTAGAGTTTTATGGGAGAACCATTCAACAGTGTACACATATACCAAATTTAAGATGTCTTTTGCTTTAAGAGTATATGCATTAGATCTCCTGTTCAATATCTGATATCTCCAGGTAGGACAGGGAAAACTCCTACCTTAAATGTCTACAAACTATTGCTAATCCATGTTATCTATATACCAATGTTCTGATTTAGTAGAGAATGGCTTTCTAACAAGTTTTAAACATAGAAGCAATGTGAGCTATATATCCCTCCTGACAAAAGCCTTTTTCACCACCCATAGCGAAGGTGCATAAATAAACAACCATTTCTGCTGGAGAATTGCTTCACCAGCCAATGTTAAAAAGCTGTGCTTTGGCAATATATATATGGAAACAGTTATTCCATTTGTAAAGAGAAATTGATAGAACGTATAGTAAATGAGGTGTGATATTACATAATTGTTAATTTATGAGCTTTAATTAATTTTCCCCACTATAGTGTCCCCCTTCAGGTGTGCCTGCCTGCTTAGTGGCTTTTTATTCTCTACTCAGCCATGTAAAGTCTATTGTAATAACTGTATTTCTTCCTGTTAAATCATTTGTTTCACTTATTTCACTTGTTCCAAAGAGAGAAAGAGAGAGAATTATATTACAGCGCTTCCATTTGGTGGAGGAATTTGGAGTTTGTGGCTATATTTCTGTACCACTATATCATGTTTAAGTTTAAACGGAAGTCTACCTTTCAAATGAGAACAGTCGATCAGATTATTTATCTCTTTAATTTTGCATGAGTCATACTGACTGTGATGATAGGAATTATTTTAATCTATATAACACATGTTCGGGCAACAGAGCGGTGAAGGCTGTGCTAAGCAATAGATTGGAGGCTTTCTCTGTGCAACATATGCGTTTTATCACACAGTTATGACCCCTTTTCTTTCATGTCTACTCCCTTTGCAGTATTACCTTTCAGTGAAGAATTTACCAATACCTCTTTCAGTTCTGTGCCAGGAGTTCATTCACCACACTGTGATTGCAATGAGATGGTGGTCTTGCCACAACATTAATAATATATAACATATGCCACTCAGAGCAATCCCAAAGTGCTTGACAGTTGAAGGATAAATTTTATAACTAGGGAATACTCCACCCATAAATGAAATGCGACCACCTCTGGGGTGAAATGTGGCAAATGCTTTCAATAATCATCTGCTTGAGTAGCATGGTTTTTTAATGGCAGGAAATAAGCAGTGCCAGATCCATCTGAGAATGGAAAAGGAGATACGTTGAAAATGGAGATTTCTATTCCTGTTGGCTGCTACAAGAATCTGTTGCAAAGCCAGTCCTGGGAAACATATTTCACTATTCAAGCCACACTCCATTCTAAAAAACCCTTTTGTTACAGGCTGCCATTCTCTTATAATAAACTGTGACATCAAATTGAATAATTGGTCTGTCTAGTTCAGTATTGTCCATTAAGTGGCATTTGCTCTTTAGGCTTTTAGGCAAACACCCAGACATAGACAGAAGAAAGCAAAACCAAGGGGAAAATAGGCAAGGTTTCATATGCTGTAATACGTTTACTTAATAACCCCAGTGATTTTCAGCCAGAGAATCACGACCTTAGGGACTATAAAAATCTCTGAAAGAGTACATTCCTGTCCTTTTTTTTTTTCCATGCTTCGGTAATGTTTTGGAGATTTTATGGTCCTGTTACAAACTTGTGTTTTGTGAACTTGAAACTTTAAAACAGGAATATTTCAGCCAACTCTGGAAGAACTATATGCAAAGCAAGTGCTGCCAAACTAAAGCACTTTATCTTATATAGAGGAATGAAGTAACTAATCAGAAATACACATGATGACTGATAGGGGTGTGTATTGTCTGCCTAGCTATAGGAAAGCAGTGCAATCATGTTTGTTATACAAAAGCATGTCTTATTTCCCCAGCAGTGCAATCATGTTTGTAAAATAAAAATATGTGTGGTTTCCCCAGCACAGGATGCTAATGGGAGTTTTGAAGCAGAATATAAAATAGCCATTATTGACACTCTCCTGATTTTCACTCCTGAAACTCCTATTTCTATCCAATTCATATTAAATGGTAGAACTGTATAATTTGCTCTCCCTGGTCTCTTGCTTAGTGTTTACTACAGTAACTGGCGACTAATATGAAAGTGGAAAGCTTCTTTCATTCCCATTTGAATGTATCTATATTCATATAAAATATATGAAACATTTGGATATATAGTAAATTCCTCTAGCTCCTCTAGCTACAGGTCCTTTTTGTTCATGGATGAAAGCACCTATACCAAAGGTGGGTTGCCCCCGGTTCAGACCGGTTCTATAGAACCGGTAGTAAAACCGGTGGGAGGCTCTGCCCACTGACCTAAACTTCATCAGAAGCGATTGTGAAGAGCGTGTGCGCGCGGGCATGATGCGAACCCGTAGTAAAGGTAAGTAGAACCAGGGGTGGGTTCTACTTACCTTTACTACTGATTCGCAATGGGGCCGCGCACATGCGCAGAAGCATTTTGATGATGTCGGGGTCAGTGGGCGGAGCCTCCCGCTGGTTTTACTACCGGTTCTATAGAACCGGTGCGAACCGGGGACAACCCACCACTGAGTAGGACCCATCCCTGACCTATACCCTTCCCACAGCTTTCAGCATTTCAGCAACAGTTGAAAGCTACATGTTACTAACCATATGCTCCAGTTGTAAATTGCCCCTAGCACCTGAGAGTAGCCTTCTAGACATTCAGGTAAAAGTTTTTCTTATCCTGTCCTTTGGATCAATCCCTCTGCATGTGTCTACTTTTGAGCACTGTCCTTTTACACTTTTGATGTAATGACCTGGGAAGACTTGACATATGAAACTATTGCTGCGATTTCTTAGGTGCTCTTGTGAGGTCTTGTGCTCACATACTTAACTGACAGAACTTATGAAGATGGGATATTCTTTCCTTTCTTGGAATGTGCAGTGGGTTGGCAATTGGAAAAAAGGTCCCGGAGGCAGCTGCTTATAGTACATCATAAATACAGCTGCAAATGCTAACCACTGTTTTATGGAAAATATGTTGAGGAAATTTTCTTTGCTCTATTCCTCTGAAGCAATTTGTTCTTGTACTCAGTGTTCTACAAACTTAATTTCTTCATCACTCACTTAGGAAGGTGATACTAGAGATTCTGCAGTTTGTGATCTCCCAAATCATCATGTTTCTTAACTCTTATAAATCCTTCCAAATAACTTGCATTTTTAATGTATACATTTATTTTTTTCCACATTTTTAGTGATAACATAAAACACTATTAAATAAAAAATGTAAAAAAAATAATAATTCAACCTAGCAACAAGTCCATTAACATATGATAACTGCTCAAGTTCATTCTTCAAAACCGATCACATTGCAGAATGACTGTCTGAAATGACATAATGTTGTATATTTTCTTGGATTAAATTCCACATTCAATTTATGGAAATACATAAGGAAACATAAAAATGGCCACATTTTGGTCAATTTTCTTCCCTCATAATTTCTTAGAGGATTTAAAATTAAAATAATGAAATATGACCAGGCATGGTTTAAGATCAGTGAGGAAGGCTCTCACAGATTCCTTACTCTGGCCCTTCTTGCTTCCTGCCTCTTCTTATGGAACAAATTCAACCCTCACTTACCATATTAGAGCAACTGCAACCATTTCAGAATTAGCAAGGCTGTTAAGCAGTGGCTCTTCCTGGAAGCCTTGAGGACTGAACTGGATATATCTCCCTGTGGTTTGTTGAGAGAATAAACATTCTCTGTGCAGTTTAGATTATTTTAACTCTTGTTCCAGTTATGCAATGTATACTCAGTGGAAGAAGTTCAGTTAACTTCACATGTGTTTTGTGGTAATAATCCACAGCCATTTGAACTGGATGCATTTTTAATGTGGACAGAATCACTAGACATTATACCTGACAAGATCTAATTGAGGTAAATATTTAAAGCAGCTCTTCAACTTTTTGTGCTGTTTGGCACATTCAAAACTTTGGGATCCCTGTGGGTCATCTTAAAAAAAAGCTACTACAGGTCCACTGTTATTAACAAGATGCTTAGTTGTAAACACTGGTGCCATAGTAAATAATAGATTTACAAAAACCTAAATAGCTCAAGTCAACTGAGAAGGGTTTTTTCTCCCTTTCATTCCATTTAGGTTTCAGGATCTTTCCTATCACTGTTCCAATTGAGCATTTGTCTTTTTTCTGGGGAATTAGTAGACTTCCACTTTTGTTTAGTAACGATAGCTGAATGTTTTGCTCTGAAGTATACTAGTTTAAGGATAATTTAAAAATCTTAGAAATCTAGAGAGCTGGGAAGCTTGATGGCATCTGAGAGTATAGTGGTGCCTATGACATTATGCTAAGATCCAGGATCTAAACAGACTCATAATTAAAGTAAACAGTGGTATTATGTGGTAAAAGAATAACAATGCAGTATACACGTGTACAGTAAAAACAATAGAACAACAAGAAAAATCCAAATTACCAAGATAGAGCAGACCAGGGACCAAGGTTCAGTCCCAAGTTATAGGACTAAAAATACTCTGCCTGAAACAGAAGAGGACTGAGGACAAGTACAGCAGACGAACTAATGGACCAACAGTCTAATTTGCTGTAATGTAGATCACAGTTTCCCCAAAACAACAACAAAATCTTTTTTTCTTTTTAAGTGTTTGGAGGATGTATTTGAGACATGCAATTGATGTACATTTTTCAGATATATCCAAACATTCTTAAGAGAATAGCATTTTTTGACTTTGTAGTAATACTTCTTTTACTTAATTGCTGTTTTTATATCTTCTAATTCATATCTTCTATTTCAAAGCAGATGGCAAATGGATTTTCCAACAGTAGAATATGGTGAAATTAAAATCAATAGCATGTTATAAACAAACTGAATTGCTTTATAATTAGAATTTTCTAAGATTGTAGCTCACTAGCATTAATCAAAGATTTGTATGTCTATTCATTGCCTAGATTTGAGTAATTTAAAGTAGACTACACAGTCCATTGAGACAAATATAAATATTTGTAATTGTTTTGGTATATCATTTTTAATTTATTAATTTGTCCTGTATATCATTTTTAATTTATTTAATTTATTGTCAACAAGGCCCTAGTACAACCATGCCATTTTATCAGAATTACAAGGGTACCGGTTTCCTCTTATTTCTGTCTAGACCCCAAAAAGTAAAATTACTACTAAGCCTGAACTACAGAGCTTCAGTTCAATGAATCTAAAGCAGTCTTTATTGTTAATAAAATTATCATAATGTGGTTTGCTGTTTAAATATCTTGCCATTAACTTAAAACAAGGCACATTATTATAACATATACGGTGGCTGCTTCTCCCAAAGCAGATGGCAAATGGATTTTCCAACAGTAGAATACGGTGGAATTAAAATCAAAAGCATGTTATAAACAAACTGAATTGCTTTATAATTAGAATTTTCCAAGATTGTAGCTTCCAGGGAAAGCAGTATATTAAAGACATTGAAATAATTAATTTGGGGTTTTTCCGTTTATTTACTGTCCAGCAAGATAACAAGAAACAGAATGTTTAAAAAAAAAGATGCAGCTGAAAAATATTACTCTTTTATACTTTCTAAAACCAAGATTCTAATTAAGTATTTTATTTTACTTTTTTGTTGTTAAAAAACAATGGAAAATGAAAATTGGTGCATTAGCAATATGAAAGCTGATCTTTTGCTCAGTCATGGTGGTAGTGGAAACTGCTCTTGCTGCAACTAATGTTCTTGTGTTGTTGTTTTTTCCTATGCAAGTTCAAACATACACCCTAGTGTCTCCTTGAAAAGAATGTCAACTTCTTTCTTAACAGGAAGCTATATCATCCAATTAAGAAGTGAGATGGAGACCTTTTTTGTCATGATACTAGAATACATTCCCTAAAGAAGTCCTGCCAGTTGATGCCAACATGATAATATTTTTGGCTCCAGGTCAAGATGCTTTTATTTTTCCAGGCATTTTAATGGATTTTCTTTTGCTTGGGCTTTGCTTTATTGCTTGTTGTGTCTCCATTTTATTTTTTGCATTGATTATTTGGTTTGGTTTGAAAAGAATTCTATTTGTACTTTTTGAACATTTTATGTTCAGTGCCTTGGGATCTATTCAGGGGTGAAATGCAATCACGCAGCCCAGCTGATTGTCATAGCTGATCGTTGGAATCTTTTTGTTACTTTTTGTTAGCATTTTTTGACTACCTATTACCCGAACCGGTAGTAAAAAAAATGCTTTAAAAAGTAAAAAAAAAAGTTCTGACAATTGCGCGGCACAGCCGATCATTGGAACTTTTTTTTAAGCATTTTTTTATTACCGGTTCGGGCAATAGGTAAAAAATGCTTTTAAAAAGTTTTTTAAAAGGTTCCGATGATCAGCTGAGATAATCAGCTGTGCCACGCGACCGTCAGAACCTTTTTTTACTTTTTAAAGCATTTTTTTACTACCTATTGCCCGAAACGGTATTTTTGTGTAAAGTGTGATAGTTTGTTTTTGAGCTCTCTGTGACTCTGTGAGGTTCCTTCTTGTTGCAGGGGCCATTTTGTGTGAAGTCCAGCTGCTTTTGCATTGTGTATGAGTCAGTTGTTAGCTTTTGTGTTATTTTTGTGTAAAGTGTGATAGTTTGTTTTCCCGGTCACATGACCACCAAGCCAGTCATATGATCATTGAGCCATGCCCACCAAGCCATGCCCACAAGCCATGCCCACAGAACCGGTAGGGAACATTTTTGAATTTCACCACTGGATCTATTTAGTGCAGACATCTCAAAAATTAAATATATACTTTAAAATATGCTGAGCTTTTAATGAGCATTGATCTTCTTAATCATGAAAAATACACGATCAACAGGATCTATGGCACATTTTTGGAAACAAAAACTAGCAGTCTGATCTACAATCCTTGGCTGTTGATTGAATTGCAGAGCAGAACATTAAGCAGGAATCTGCATAGCAGTAGGTACAATATTATCCCTAAGATCACCAGTGTGCCTGGAGTTCCCAAAGTGCCCATGGACACCTCCCTACGGTAGATACCTTTATACGCCTTGCTCATTTGACTTCTTATATTTTGAAAAATAATAAAAATATGCTCTACTTGAACACCATTGGAGTTGATAGAATCACTCAATTGAAAAAGGCAGCTTTATTTGAAACAGCTTTTATCCTGAGGCAATACCTTTAACACCTTTAACACAATAACATCTGCATATCCCAGGTATTAGGTAAGATCTCAATAGATGGATAAAAATGTCAAATCCAGTGTAAACATCTGGCTGACTGTGCAGCCAACTATAGTAATAAATTAATTAAAACGCAGCTCCAAAAATGCCTGTGATATTCCTATTCAATGGAAGTCATGTGTTTTCTATAAATGGAAAAGGGTAGATGGTATTGTTTGGAGATGTGCCAACTTACCAGAAAAAAAAAATCAACAAAAATCAACAAAAATAGTGATGGAAGGGAGAAAATAAGAATATTCTGCAGGAAGGTAGATGGTTAGCAGTCGATAGAACCATTGTCTGAGAATGCCCACTGGATATTCTCAGGTAAAAAAAGTAATTATCATTAATATCAGTGGCTTACTTCCATCTTTCTAAAAGTACTGTGCAATGACAGTAAGTATATATAAATGTACACTCCTATTGCTTTTTTATCTTCCACACATCATGAACTTTAATTGCCTCTTTTTCCATGAAGAGATCAAGTATAACAAATGCGGTTATATGGTTCTATCTTAGTATTTATTACCAGGATTCTGATGAAGTCATCATCAGTGAGAAACAACAATGTCAAAAACCCCAATATCTTTCTAGACATTTTGTGTTCATCTTCAGTTAACCAATGAAGTGTGTGTGTAGTGCAGTTATGCCAGTTGTATATATTACAACTAAGAAGCAATGCTCTTTATGACTTGCCCTGACATAGCTGTGATGCTATACAGTTCTACATTCTAAGATCTACAATTTTATAAACCACCTTATTTGCATTATGCTGGCTGCATTGACATTTCTGACACCAGCTAAACTGTTTTGATAAGACAAAACCATTAAATAGTTGCAGCCAAGATTCTACGAGGCAAATCTATCTGGATTGCACAAACATTTTAGGACAAACCTAGAGGTAATTAAGAATGCTGGAGAAGTGGGGAAAGTGCAGAAGGGAATGCAGTAGATGTAATGGACTTAAAAAGATGCATTTGCCAGGAAATAGATGAAAAAGGAGATTCAAGTAAGAGTAGACAATATTCTTTCAGATTTTGGCAGAATTCTACCAAATACATTTCTTATTTTGAGGTTTTTCTACTTTTATAGACTATTTTCCCTTCAATAAATAATAGCAATCTGAAACAATTGGCATAGGAAGAAAGGTAGAACATAATAATAAACATACCTCTGTATTCTGAAGTTCCTGAGACATTGTTTACCTGTAGTTTTAAGTTATTTGTCCCTTTTATTACTAACCTTTTCCTTCTTTCCTTTCCTTTCCTTTCCTTTCCTTTCCTTTCCTTTCCTTTCCTTTCCTTTCCTTTCCTTTCCTTTCCTTTCCTTTCCTTTCTTCTCCCTCCCCCTTCCCTTTCCCCTTTTCCTTCCCCTTCCTTAGTCTCACTCATATCTCTGGGTTACCAAATCTTCGTTAATTCATTTTTTCTTAGTTATTTTTCATGTCTTTAAAGCAATGTGTCTTTATCTTTCTATAATTTTTGTACAGCTACTGTATAGTTATGGCCATAGCAATAAACTGTTATGTTTATAAACTGTGCATTAACATGAGATAGTAGTGTGATGCCCTCAAATTTTCTGTATTTGATAATTGTCAATATATCATTAGATAAAAGACTACATTAATTCAAGAAAGCAGAAGAAAAATTGGAAAACTGAACAATTTCATTGTTTCTGTTCTACTCTGTACATTTAAGTCTCTCATCAACTATTTCACTAAACAGAATCAGCAATCATTTCAGGCCATATATGGATGCAGATAACAACTTTTCATCTATTATGTAGAATTATTTCCTCTTATTCCCTATAGATTTGTTATTGCTAGATTTAAAACACTTATTCTGTGGTCAAGTAATGTGTTTTGGTACAATGATCAGTCCTAATTTAATTTGCATATTTTGTTATGTCTAGTTAGCTACTAACTTATAAACTAAATGATAAATATAGAGTCTTCGGGATGTGATTCAATTAAGTTATTCTTCAGGGTGGTCTTGATATTAGACAAAAGTGGAAAAATAATGCTATTCTTGATTCCAAGAACACTTAATCTGAATGTAAGTAATTTATTCCACAACACTCTGAGTTTTATTACTATGTATCCATAATATGCTTCAGTTTTTATTAGATGTTTACATATTTTATGCATAGAATTATCAGTCATCATTGGTAATAGCTGTGAGATTTAAATAAATGGGACAATGTATTTAATTAGTAGTTAAATTAGAAAGACTCCCGTCCTAATTTTGCCCACAATGTACTCTCCAGAAGCATCTGACTTCAAATGCCATAATGGCAATATTTGCTAGAGAATTATAGCCATTTGTCCAATACATGAAACTGGGTAATGTTCCAATAAATCAGAGTTATCTAACTTTCTGCTGACATTTTCATTAATAAGTATAAATGAAACCAATCATACATTAAAACATTGCTAGTTATGATTGAAATAACATTCTTTTCATTCCTATTTTTATAACCATTTCAAAATTAATTCCACATTCTGATTAATTTTAATTTTGAGTAGCCATAGGCTATTGCATGTAGCGTTATCAGTGGCAAGATACACAAATACAAAGCATGAAGGAGTTGGTTATGACTAAATAATGTATAAGCCATCTTCTGTCTAGGGTAATGGTTGTATGACTGAGTTTATCCAATAAAGGTTCAAGGTAGAATATAGGGTGTTCTTTTGTTTGCTGCTAGTCCCAGGCCCAACCTGAGCTGAAGGACAAGTTAACAGCTCATCCTTCTTACTTCCTTCAAACTACTGAAGCTGATGGAACTGAAATTTTATTTCAGTCCTAGCATGTGATGGCATCCTTAATCATATCTTAATGCAAGAGTGCCAGCAAGTATTATGAGAGCAGAACAATGCATGTGCTAACCGCCTAATCTAATCTTAGAATAACTTTATTGTCACTTTGAATGAACATTAATTGGCATACATTAAAATGAAATTTTGTTTCATACAGCTCAAAGGGTCTCCACATCTAATATACACTACATAAACATGACTAAATAAATAAATATATATATATTATGAATATGCCCACTTATATTATATGACGCAGAGAAACAACATAGTCTAGTTCGGAAGTATAGATGTATATGGCAAGATAAACGAATCTTGTGAGTTTCTCTCACCAATAGCTCACCTGCAAGAACAGGTGGCTCAAGATGCCTGTTGCATTTGTCTTGATCAGGAATATTTCCCAGCAGTGTGTTCTATGAAGTATTACAGAAGGCAGCTATGTGTTTAAATGCAGCAGTAAGAAACATTTCTAAAATTGAATTAATCAGTTTTTCTTGCTTCATTTTCAGTTTGAATATACGTCAATGACTAATTTAAATCATATGTTTATCTTTATTTACAGCTAGCAATACGTTTTTGATAATTGTGGTGTAATGTTAAGATATTGAACAAGGACTAAAACTGGGGACTCACTGAGTGATTCTTAGCTGTTGGTTTACTCTATTGTAAGGATTGTTATTGTAGAGAACAGATGGGAGATATCTCAACACTCAAACTGAGTGATGTTGCTATCAGCATGCATTTTTATCAATATGGATCAAAGAAGTTATTAACTAAATTCATAAAATAAGTGAAATGGAAATTTGGCCAATAAGATACTTAAGGCATAGGTTGGTTTTGATTTTTGTGTGTGTTTGTTTTGCCTTCAAGTCAATTTATGACTCCTGATGATTGTCTGGACAAGTCCCTGATGTTTTTTTGGCAAGGTTTTTTAAAAGTGGTTTCGCATAGCTTGCTTCCCAGGGCTGATAGAGCAAGATTGACCCCAAGTCACCCACCTGATTTCTTGCCTAAGGCAGGAGTAGAATTTCCTGCTTTGTAGCCTGATGCCTTAATCACTACACCAAATTGGCTCTTATAAGACCTATGTACTTACACCATAATATATTTAATTAAAACTATGCTTCCTGGAATAGATACCCTTTAAATATAACTAGGAACAAATACATTATTCCAACTGGTTTCTCTTTATGCATATAAACCTTTGATCCTAAAATATTACCTAAACAGAATTTGGAACATAGGCCTGGTGTGAGTGACTTAGAGAAAGTCTGGTTTTGAAGAATGAGATACAAATGTTAAAAATAAATCATTAAAAAAGTTTAACAGATACTTTATTCTAAAAAGAAAAAGCAGATACAATGTTTAACAAAGACTTTAATACAAATATAATGAATAGTGTATCCAGAAAATATTATAGAACAAAGATATAGATTAGTATTTTTCAGTATTTTTCTTAATGCCCAGTCCCTACAGTACTTACAGAAATTATTTTATTGCTTTAAATCCAAATATCTATTTTTAAATCTTCATCTTAGAATAGTAGGTTTAATAAGCCTGGAAAATTTCCTATAGAATATGACCTGCTGCAATTAATAGCCCCCAAGGGGGCCTTGACTCAATTTCTCTTAAACAACCATTGATCTCAAAGAAATACCTCTCCATTTCAATTGTTATTGCAGATCTCCATAGGAAAAGTAAAGATTTTTACAATCAAAATTTAAATGCCGTTGTGAATTTCTCTATTCTATTAGCTTCTATTAGCAGAAACGTATCTACCACAATAAATTAAATAGTTGACAAAGTCATTTGCTTCAATCTTTTTATGATCATTTGTACAAATCTATGGGAGTGGCATTTGAATCTTATTCTCCCAGTTCTACCCTGATTTTGTTTCAATCTGAAGAATGGACAGATAATTATGCTCTAGTCTATAACATTCCATCTTATCTATTTCATATCCTGTTTTCTGTCATTTTCTAAGGAATTATTTGACTGATTTTATAACTGTCAAAGCTGTGATTTACAAGCTTAATATATTCTCGGAAGAACTTTCATTTAAAACTTTGATATCATACAGAAGATAAGGAGACAATCCTTTATCTATCTTCAGTCAAAGTCATGAAAGTCATTGGAAATGAGCCATGGAAATTAAGTGTAAGACATCAGTTCATGATGAATGAACATATTCAGCCTCAAAGCTATATTTTAGGGGGAAACTGCAATTTTTCAACTATCCATAATATACAACGTTTTAAGTAGTTTGATATAAAAGTTGCTATGGATCACTAAGGTCAAACTATCTCATTACAGGCAGTCACAAAGAAGTGCTAGTGATATTCATATTTCTTCATGGGCTGCTTAACTGTTGTTCATATATATATATTATATTCATCCATTTACATTAAATGAAAGAGCTAATTTGAGGGAAGGAGCATGTATAAAACTTAACAAAGTCAACTTTGAAGCTGTGGTGAAGTGGTTAGAAGGCAGTATTGCAGGTCAATTCTGCTCATTGCCAGGAGTTCGATACTGACTGGGTCAAGGTTGACTCAGCCTTCCATCCTTCAGAAGTTGGTAAAATAAGGACCCAGATTATTGGGGGCAACATGCTGATGGTAAATCGCTTAGGAAGTGCGGTAAAACACTATGAAATGGTATATAAGTCTAAGTGCTATTGCTATTGCTATTATCTTTTTTTAATGAAACATTATCTGAGCCCACAAGATTTAAGAAATTACAAACCAGTGTAAGAATTTTTTCTATTGTTACAAATTTAAAATTATTTTAGCTGATTTTTACATTTACTAATTTTTGCTATTCCTGAGTAAGAAATTAAATATTTACAACAGGAGTTCAAAATCTGAAATTTGTCAATAGAATCTGGCTTTGGTTTTATCAAACACGTAACTATGTAAGGTAGTATAAACTAAATGCTATAAAACATCCTTCCTCTGGTCTAAAATTCTCCAGATATTTGGCTTCACTTCTAACTATGGACTGGGAGGTCCAAAATATCCAAAATATATGTAATTCAGTATATGTTACAATAGTAAGAAATTTGTTAATGTATATACAAATTAATGTGTTGCAGATTCTTTAAAAACTATACACTCTATCCATAGACTTGCCTCTTGATATCTAATAATAATGCAGTTTAGGAAAACCAGCTGAACTATTTTTTAAAAAAATAGAGAATGACATATTCAAAGGATCTTCTATGTCAAAAACTTCCTACATTTGCACAGCTCTATTTGGAGAAAGGAGTCCATGATTCTAACATTTTTCATATCAAATTAGTATTGTACGACCAGAAAGCCATCTGTTATCCTTAAGGATTTTTTTGGTTTAAGTGTATCCACATATCTCATATTACTGAGATAAATGCTAACCACATAATAAACCTGTTTAGAATAGGCATACATATTTCCAACTACTTCAGATTGTGTAGTAGGGATGCTTAACATTATTTTTGTTCCATGAACCATTCAAAGTGAATTGACCTAAACTAGATTTTCAAGATTAATGAACAAATTGGAACAAAGCTACTCCAGTTTCTTATTTTAAAAAATAACCAAAGTGAACCTAAACCTGCATACTTGAGGTTAAGGGCTGTATGGATATGCTGGTTTGAGGAGAAAATGCATTCAGATATATTATTTATGAAGAAATCAAAATGGGGGGGGGGAGGTGTTTCTGAAATGCAGCTAAATATACTATTTGTGATTTCTAGTCAAGATGGCTCTGTTTTTATTACTCAAAAACTACTTAATTTATTTTATTGGAACCAGAAACAAGTGATTATCTTTTATTTTGTTATTGGAGGGGGTCTGGGTTATTTTAATTATTTTGATGGCTTCCAAGGAAGCTTGCCATTAACTACTCATGTACTACCCCCTCTCCCACCTCGGGTAATAACCATAAAAATTGAGAAAAGATTCCCACAAAAGTTGAGAAATGTTAGCAATCAGAGACATACAAAATATATTAAGAGTATACTACTCTGAAAATTGTAGAGATTGGAAGGGGCTGAGAAGTATATATCTTAACTGAAAGAAGGAAATAGTCACTCCAGTATTCTGCCAAAAAAACCAAATAGATAAACACAATCAGGAGTCTATTAACAAGATAAACCCTTCATATTGGAAAAGAGTCAATGTGCTACTTGGAAAGACCAGAGTCAAGCACAAGTAGCATTAGTGTTTATGGTATGGCTAGATCAAAGACAAAGGGATATGCAGCTGTTCCTGCACTCATAGGCAAAATGTGCATTAATGGCAGAACATGAAGCAGAAAAATGATTCAAAGCTTGGAAAGGAATGGGTCAAGGCTGTATCCTGGCACCTTGCTCGTTAATCTATATGCAGAAAATATTATAAGAAATGCAGGGACCAGAAGAAATAGAAATTGGAATTAAAATGTATGTAATACTGATGACATCATTGCGATATCTAGAAACAAGGAAGGCTTAATAAACTTTTCTTGAAGTTGAAAGCCAGGAGTGCAAAAGCCAAACTGTTGCTCAACTTTTAAATAAATTAAGACTATGTCAACAGATAATACTAACCAAATGCTTAAAGGCAGATAAATTTAAGTAGTTACAAACATTATCTTCCTACGCTCAGCATTTCCATGAAATAAAGATGTCTGCCATGTGAGGAAACGATTATGACAGATCTAGGCAAAATATTGAAAGCACAGAAACATCTCAATGACAACAAAGGGATATATTATCAAGGTTGTGGTTTTCTGAATTACAAGATAAGGCTATGAAAGCTGGAACATCAGAATGAAAAGGAATGAATTAAAAATGGATGTGAGTGAGAGACTAAATTGTAAATAATAATTTGGGACTACAAGAAAAACCAGTAATTCAATACTAGATGAAGTAAAATCAGACTATGTACTGAAACATTAATAATGACACTTTGTAAAATGATATTCGTGAGTTCATAACGAATCAGAAGTCACTGAATGATTGAACAACAATGGCAACTACTCTTGCAATGCTATATGAACCCTGCTGAAGAATAACAACTTGATATTGAGAAGACAAGTCATATTGTGGCCTCTTTTTTCAGACAGTTAATAAAGTCCTTTTAATGATGAACTTTTTCATACTTGATGAGAGAGTTGAAATCTTAAGATACAACTACTATGTTGGTATCATTCAACAGACAAGAATACATTTCATATTATATTCCTCCCAGATTATAAAGAGGACCAACAGTGCAGGAAGGTATTTAGTCTAGATCTATTGCTCATGATAGGAATTTTCAATTTTTAGTATATGTCTAGCCTTTTTTTTGCAGATAATTGGATGAAGATCGGGCTTTTGCAATTTCTTCGAAATGTCTTTAGTAGTCTAAATGCTTTCTATGCTTTAATTCCCCTATTTTTAACTTCAGGCTACTAAACTATTTATTTTTAGCTTGTATGTAGGTTTTCACTTTTAAATTTTATCTTGGATGGAAACAATGTTATGACAAACCACAATCCTTTTTTAGCTATAAAATGTCCCAATAGTTGTCTAATAGCATAAAAGTGAAAGTGGGCCTTCTTGTCTAGTTCCTCTAAATAAAAGGAAAGTAGCAGAAAACAAACCATTAATCTTTACTTTAGATGTAGAGAACTCATATAATATCTTGATCCATTTGATGAATTTCAAAGGAAATCCAAACCTGGTTAATGCAACAACAAACAATGTACTGTTTATATATTTTGTCTATGTATTTTACATCTATATAGAAAAGGGCTGCCTACAATAGCACTTTTGTTGAGTATACCAGTACTCCTTGATTTACAACCACAATTTCTGTTGTTAAGTGAGATATTTGTTAAGTGTATTTTACCCAATTTTATTACCTTTCTTGCCCAGTTAAGTGAATCACTGCAATTGTTAAGTTAGTGGTACAGCTGTTAAATGAATCTGGTTTCCCCATTGACTTTGCTTATCAAAAAGTTGCAAAAGGTGATCACATGACCCCAGGACACTGCAACCTCATAAATATAACCTCATATAAGGCTATAAAATATAGCCTGAAATTTGATCACATGACCTCAGGGATTCTACAATGGTCGTAAGTGTGAAAAATGGTCATAAGCCAGTTTTCAATGCTTTGAGCGGTCACTAAATGAACTGTTGTAAGTCGAAAACCACCTGTAGTTTTCCTTTTACTAACTGGATCTGTGTGATTAAGATGAATTTTATTCCAAACTAGATTTATTTTAAGAGGTTTTCCTATTTTTATTCCTTCACGCTATTTCAAGCAAATTTATAGGATATTAAATGATTTCTCTGGCAAGAACATGCTGGGAAGATTTCACTGTGCAAATTAAAATTACCTAAATTTGAATGACCTTCCAGGATGTTTTTCAACTTCCCAGTCTACCCTTCAGACCTGGGATTCCCTGGCAGCCTTGTCTGCTTAGCTTTTTAAGAACAGCCAAGGTTGACCACGTTAGTTGGAACTCAACAGAAGCATTTTCCATTTTCATTTAATTAGTCTATGACTGATTAAATGAAGGTTTCTGTATGTTTTGGCTTACCTCATAGTTGAAGTTACTTCTTATATTTAACCTAACATACCCACATTAAGATTATACTTTGAATTGTATTATTTGTCAATCTGAAAGAGCCATAGATCTCACAAGAAAGGCAATGAGAACTTAAAATATCTATCTGTGAATGTCTTGTGTAATAATGCATTACTTATCCGCGACTAACTTCAGAGAAAGTGTTGCAGACTGTAATCCTCACTCTTAAGTGCATACCAAATGTCCAAATGTCTACCCACAAAATATGTCTCTCCATTAATCCTGTAAAGCAATTCCACCATTTATATGCAACCACACGCATTCAGGTTTGAGGAAAATTCTAGTCTCACAAAAATGTTGGTATTTGTCAAATTGGTCTTGTTGTTCCTCCCCTCCCCCGCCTCCCATCATTTTTACTGCAATCCAAATGTCTCAAGACTAGGAAAATCTATTTCACATGCTCCACATCAATTCCAAGCTTCGTCTGCAAGAAACCTTACTGAATTGAGGAAAGGTCAATGCTGCATTCCTTTTTTAAATGGCTCAAAAAAGATGCCACACAGGAGAATGGGTGTAGCCAACATAAACCATTTTCTAAACACAGGGCATAAGGGTTTAATTATAATAAAATTACACCAATAACTTTTCTTGCTAATGAACAAAATGCTTCCATAACCTCAAGAGAGACACATAAACTCCATATACATATTATTAGTCAAATAATTGTGTAATTTAGTAAAATTTATGTAATGTAAAGAGGGAAGTAATTTACACGTTTATATGCATTTGTGTGGGATGTGGTGGCTCAGTGGCTAAGACACTGAGCTTGTCGATCAGAAAGGTTGGAAGTTCGGCGGTTCGAATCCCTAATGCCACGTAATGGGGTGAGCTCCCGATACTTGTCCCAGCTTCTGCCAACCTAGCAGTTCGAAAGCATGTAAAAATGCAAGTAGAAAAATAGGGACCACCTTTGGTGGGAAGGTAACAGCGTTCCGTGCGCTTTCAGCGTTTAATCATGCCGGCCACATGACCACAGTGACATCTTCGGACAGTGCTGGCTCTTTGGCTTTGAATCGGAGATGAGCATTGCCCCCTAGAGTCGGGAATGACTAGCACATACGTGCAAGAGGAACCTTTACCTTACCTTATGCATTTGTGGCACACTCCAGAAATGGTTTTTAATTGGGATTTTAAATTTTATGGATTTGGGGTTTTAAATTGGGTAGCCAGTGATTTAATTCTTTTAATTATCTTAACTTTTGCATTTGTATGTTTTTTTAATTTTGGCTATTCACCGCCCTGAGTCCCTTCTGGGAGAAGGGCGGTATACAAATTAAAAAAAAAAAAAAGTTAGGTGACTGAATTCATCTTGTTTTTTATTTTTAACCATGTTTTATACATGCCTATGTCAATATATAACACTAGTTTTCTTTGATTTTGCTGGAGTGTCAATCTTGCTTTTTTCCCTCTTTTTCTTTCCAACCTTTATTATTTTGTATTGTGTGTATGTTCTTTGCTTGATAGCGAGAGCTTTCAGTGACACATGAAAGCATTTCTGGGAGACCATTTGACAAAGGCATGTAGTAAAAAGTAATAGGCAATAAATAATATTTTTTTAGCCAATTAACTACTAAAAGTTTCTCAACTAAAGGTGAAATTAAGAAACATTAATTTCTAAGTGTATTTCTTGCACTCCAGCTAATCTTCATATCAACATTCTGTATTGCATTTTGAAGGCCTTCCATTTGTATGTAGAAGAAAAAGGTTGAATAAGTTATAAAATATCTGATTCCTAAATCATTAATAATAAAGATAGAAGGTAATCATTCTTATCATTGTACTACATTTTCAAGGTTGAAAGGTGGGAATTTTTAATTCTCTCAGTCCACCAAAGATAGCATGGCTTGTAGGTCACAAGCTAACCAAATTCAGCACAGCATAAACTTTAGCTGGTTCTCAACTTGGGCATTCATGGTTCCCACAGATGGAAAAGAATAGATGGAAATTATGGCTAGGAAGACTTTCATGCAGTTTTTGCTGGTTCATTAGTCATGGCCTTTCTGGAATAGAACTCTGGTAAGAGTCACTCATGACTTTGCCATGACATGGTCAGAGTATACTCTACCTTGATTTATATGGGCTGTCCTCGGAAATTACCCAACCAACTGGTGCAAAATGCAGCCCACTTGTTAATGGAAAATAGGAGGAGGAAGGTGTTTTGGATATGTTTGCTGCCTTGAGTTATTTGTATAAATAATAAAGGTGGGATACAAACAAACAAACAAACAAACAAATAAATGAGAACAATCAATATTGTCAAAGTACATTTGTGCTAATGGAAAAGAATAGTTTAGGATCTGAGAGGCCATCTCAACTAGAGTTTGCCTGCTCAGGGCATCTTGACAGAGAATGAATGTTGAATGTTAAAAAAATATATTAAAAAAAAGAAAATTCCCATTCCCTGTGAAGCATGGCATTCATTCTCTGCTGGAATAATTCACCCTGTGTAAATAATATCAGCACTCGCAATTTAGATGGTCAAGAATCTAGTTAGGATCTGGCTTTTCCAGACAGCATTTAACAGCATTTCAATTTGAGAATTGAATAGACAGATGTATCTGGTATCTGGCATTGTAATAGTAACGTTTGTTTTTGCAAACTTAGATTTAAGTGACTGAAATGGCATAGACACCACTGTAATAAATAAATAAAATAAATTTCAGTTGCAAACAGTCTCAAGTGTGTTAGGCAGTGCTGTGGATTCAGGAATGGTACAGATCTCAATCAGGATGTGCACAAATCTGTTATAAAGAAATTTTTATCTGTCACCTTTTTATACAGTTTTCCTTTTTTGCCTTCTGACTTAGTCTCTTTCTAGGAACAAAGCATATCACTACTGAATTTTCTGTTTCAGGAAACTTACCATATTTGAACTTCAACACTCACTTGACCATTGCCTCTTTTCCCATGTTAGGGTAGATCTGCTGCAGCTATGTTCCTCTGGAATTTTCTCCACTCCACTTTAAATATCCTTCTCTCCTTTCATTTTTCTGCAGAGCAATTGTTTAGCAGGCATGCATACATTTTCTTACACCTGCTATAAAGCTACAGATCCTTTGGCTTTCTTTCTTCCTTTCCTAGTATTTAGTTTCACTCAGTCATTCCACACTGCTTGTTTCTGTTCTGCTGGGTTATGTTTCTTAAGCCAGGTTTAGAAATATCAGTTCAGATTGCAATGGGTTAGTAATGGAACTGGGCTGGGGCTTACTCTGGACTATGGCCACTGTAAGATCTGACTAATCATTCCTCTCCCCTTTCTATCCATTCTTGGAAGGCAAGTTTATTGCCTACAGTAGATACTGTGAGGATCACTCTACATTTGTTTTAGGGATTCTTCCATTCTCACTTGTTCTTGTGACTTTCCTTTGCTTTCCTAGATGTTTGTACATATGGTCTATAGGGCCATGGAAACGTTGTAGCCGGGAAGAACTGATGCTTTAGCTTCATAAAAGCTAAATGAATGTACCCATGTACATGTGATGTACCCATGATTTTACCTTGCAACTTAAAAGATATTAAAAACACACAGGGAAGGGAAGGAAATGGGAGGGGATGGGAGGGAAGGGAATATATCTATGAGAGAAGGAAAAAGAAATTGCATGTTGCATTTCAAGTCAGATGAGTTTAACTTGATTTAAATTCAGATGTCCTCGTTCTGCAATTCTTTGGGAATCTGATGCATGTTAATTAGCCATTGTGTTTTCACTATGATTTGCTGGGATATTCGTAAATAAATATTTTTAAATAAATATTTAAATATAAATATTTGTAAATAAAACAATTGCCAAGTAGAATTCCCCTGTAAAACTGGCCCCGTTACAGTGCCCTCCACATTCAAGGAAGCAGAAATGCTTTTTTCTTCCATTTCCTTTTAAAGGTGAAGCTTCCTGTGAATCAAATTACTTTCTGTGAACAGTTATCCAGAAGCAGGAAATGGAAAATGGAATAGTGATTACAATTAAGGCTGTATCGAATATTTTTTTGCCAATATTCCTTCTAAAAATACTGTACTGCATATGTGAGAAGTGATGAGTATACACTATATTGTGTATGTGAGTTAAACAAACACAATATATTAGCAATATTTTATTATTTGTTTAAAATATTGATCTGCTGCATTATTTTTTTAAAAAATTCAAAGCAGTTTGAACTAATTTAAATACTCATAATAAACAGGCATAGTGGCATCGCCAATAACATCAATACCATTATCCTTTAAAAAAAATATTGACACCATTTTGTTTCACTGGGCTGCTACTGCTTTTTCCCCTTGTTTTTAGCCCTCTAATTTATGGACCATATTTATTTCATGCCTTGTTATTTAATCTGTCTGTGCAAACTCAAAATATTTTGTTTTCATGTGCCTTTGATGTTACCATATGAAACTGGATGGCTAATCTTTCAATGTTTTGAGACATATTTGTATTATTGGTGGGAGAACCAGCCAACAGCTGCAATAAGTGGAGTAATCCACTCATGGAAGTGACAGTATATGTTTTGGGAGAATTCAGTTTTCCATGTGAGTATGTGTCAGTGTGTGCATGCATGCATACATATTTTGAAATAGTTGGGTTTTTTGTCACTTTGATGTGAAGCCTAAAAAAAGACTGATGCGTCTTATTTTTCTTTCCACCATAAAATGGCAGGAAATCATGTTTGTCTTTCTTGGTATTTGGCCATTTAATTTTTACTGTGCAAGGACTTTGGCACCTGCAAGCAACCAACGTGACACGTATTGCTCATATACCAAATGTAATGCATAACAGTGTATTATCATCTATGAAATAATGACTGGAAATTGAATAATCAGTGAAGGAAGAAGAGGTATCATAAATGGGAAACTCCCATGATCTAAATTGTCTTTTACTCTCCAAAGTGGGAACACCACTTAGGAGAAACAAGTCCAAATTAACTCTAAGCTTAAATTACTTTTCCAAAATGGAATAGTATGCTGAGGGATGTGTGAAAAATAACAATTCCGATTATTACTAGTATTGTAGTCTTGTGTGGAAAACAAGGACTGTGGGTATTTTTTTATCCTCACATATTAAAACACTACTGTATAGATGCAGTGGTTCCAGTTCATCACTATTTAAATTTTTAGAAGTCTAAAACTCAATAGATGAGCCGATAAAATATGACATATACTGTATATTAAACTTTGTATTCAATAATTTGGAAAGAGTTGTTTGATGGATCTGTCATGATATAAATTGTATATTTTGAATTCAATGACAAGGTATAAAAGATCCTGAGGATAATTATGCTGACTATTAAAAACGAACTACAGGTAGGAATACAGCCTAGAAAAGGCCTATTAACAAATGGTGACATTAATGATATATATTTATTTATTTATTTTATTTTTCATATTTGTATACCGCCCTACTCCCGAAGGACTCAGGGCGGTGAACAGCCATAATAAATACAAATACATATAGAAGTTAAAAACTATTAAGAAACAGATTAAGTAATTTAGGCTCAAAGATTAAAAACATCCAAATTTATCTAAAGAGGTTTAAAACCCAATTTAAAAGCCAGTTTAAAAGCCAATTAAAAAGAGAGAGTTAGGCCAGACCAGCTTGTTGGAATAGAAATGTTTTCAGGGCACGGCGGAATATGCGTAAGTCTTGGATGTTTCGTAACTCCGGGGGAAGCCCGTTCCAGATGGTAGGTGCCCCCACAGAAAAGGCTCTCCCCCTGGGGGCCGTCAGTCAACATTGTTTGGCCGACGGCACCCTGAGGAGTCCCTCTCTATGGGAGTGAACTGGTCGGTGAGAGGCTATTGGTGGCAGGAGGCGGTCTCGTAAGTACCCTGGTCCTGAGCCATGGAGCGCTTTAAAGATAGTAACCAAAACCTTGAAGCGCACCCGGAAGACCACTGGGAGCCAGTGAAGCTCGCGCAGGAGGGGGGTTACATGAGAGCGCCACATTGCTCCCATCACCACCCGCGCGGCCGCATTCTGGACCAGTTGGAGCCTTCGGGTGCTTCTCAAGGGGAGCCCCATGTAGAGAGCATTACAATAATCCAGGCGTGAGGTGACAAGGGCGTGAGTGACCGTGCGTAACGAGTCCCGATCCAGAAAGAGATGCAACTGGCGAATCAGGCGAACCTGATAAAAAGTCCTCCTGGCTACGGCCGTCATATGCTCTTCAAAAGACAGCCGTGAGTCCAGGAGGATGCCCAAGTTGCGAACCCCATCTGTGGGGGCCAACGACTCGCCCCCAATAGTCAGAGATGGCTTGGATGGGTTGAGTCTGAGTTTGTTCCTCCCCATCCAGATCCGTACGGCCTCCAGGCACCGGGACGTCACCTCGAGGGCATCATTGGGGTGGTCTGGGGTGGAGATGTACAGCTGGGTGTCATCAACGTACTGATGGTACTTCACCCCAAAACCACGGATGATCTCACCCAGCGGCTTCACATAAATGTTGAATAGAAGGGGCAAGAGGACCGATCCTTGTGGCACCCCACATATAAGGGGCCTCGGGGTCGACCTCTGCCCCCCTGTCAACACAGACTGCGACCGGTCAGAGAGAAAGGAGGAGAACCACTGTAGAACAGTGCCCCCCACCCCCAACCCTTCCAACCGGTGCAGCATGATATCATGATCGATGGTATCAAAAGCCGCTGAGAGGTCTAGTAGGACCAGGACAGAGGAAATATATACTAAATATATTTCTATATATATATTTCTATGATGTATTCATATTAAAAAGAAACATATAAGGATTCTGCTTTTTTAAAATCAGCAATTAATCTTTGGGAAGGGAGGGAGGGAGGACTGTATTTTTATATTTCATAAATTAGTCTGTCAATCACTATTAACCAATGGTTGTAATAGTAAATACAAGAAATTGTGGATTAGAGAAGAGGGTGAAAATTATTGCTCCAGTTAAGTATAAAATTGATCTCCATACTAAAGTAAATGAGATGCATCATACATAGGTGTAGTATTACATTACATTAGGGAGCTAAATTTAATGTCTTTGGTCATTGTTAAGCTTATTCAATGTATCTAGTGTCTCATTCAAAAGGGCAAATTGCATTATGTTGCGCATAAGCTTATTATAATGAATTTTATGTACATGTGTTTTAGTAAAATTTGTAAAAAAAAACAGTCACTGGCTCCCCAGTGCTACTTCCTGTTTTCATCCTGCAATAATTTGATTCTGGTGATTAACAATGATTCATTATTTTTATGCTGAAAAATAGAAGCCAGACATTTTTGGTTTAATTTTTTAAACTTTACCCAACTTTCAACCTTTCAACATATTTTAGAAGCATTTTATTTCTGACTAATATCCTGTCCCTTCATTATTTCTGCCATGTTTTAGTGGGCTTTATTTCTCTTGTACATGTCCATTTTTAAGTGAGCAATAAAATATATTTTTTTAATATCCCACTGACCTTGGAGTCAGCGGCATGATTTATTTGTTAAAAGACTCTGTAATTTCATTTTTCTCTATGACTTATTATCTTCTACAGAAACGCTAATATCAAACATCACTCTGTGGTCAATTACTAATGTTCAAATTGCCTGACAGAGGTACTGTATCTGAGTGGCCATCAAAAACTCGACCGTGACTTAAATTATACATACATACATGCATGCATGCACGCACATGCACATATGGCTGAGGTGGGAGTTGTGCAAGTGATGACTATAAGAATTGCTAGTTCTACAGTGTTGATTGTAGCATATAATGGACTGAAAAACATTAGCTTTTTTTATTTCCTGTATTGGAAACCAGTACTAAAGAGATTTGTGGCAACCGTGGTCTGTCTATCTGTTTATATCTGTTTTTGGTCTTTGACCAAAAGTAAATAGATTAAATATTTCCATTTAAGTTCATTTTTTAAAAAAAACTTTATTTGAATGCACATCCACGTGTATGAATTAAGCTTATTGATTTAGATAATAAACTCTGATGCAATTACAGTATTTTCAGCTCAATGGTGCAAATACTATAATGATTTAAACAAGTACTTATATGAGTGGCAATAACTCCAGTCTGTTCATTACGCCTGCAGGGGGAATAGGGATTGAGGCAAAACTCCAAGGAACTACTTAAATATGTATGGATTTGTGTTTTTTTCTATCTATTTTTTCCTTTTCCAATACATTCACCTGAGTTTATAGACTATATTAAAGCATGTCTTCTCCAAATATTTTAACTGAAATGGATGTAATACCTTAATTGTATCATTTCACATGATAATTTTAAAAATAATTAATTTGAATGCCAAAGGATGAATAACTTGGCAAAACCTGATAAACCTTAACACTTCATGATACAACTTTTCTCTTCCTCTGTCTCCACTACAACAAACTATGTATTACTTGCTAACTATCTCAAGACTAAGAAATCAGAAAATGCTTGAAATTAAATGTATTTGTCAAGTCAATCCCTGAGCCTATAAAAAAAACCCACAATTATAAGTCAGACAGAAATAATGTCAAGGACTGTTTTGCATATAACTAAAATGCATTTTCTTAAAAAGAATATGCCACATGTCATCTTTAATGTGGATTAACATATGATTTATATTTTTATTGAGGTTTTTTCCAAGAAATTCAATGCAGTGCACATAGTATGTCATACTTTCTCTGCCCCCAATTTTTCCTTCACAAAAGTAGATTAGGCAGAGATGATCACTGATCATATCTGAGCAGGGACTTGACCTTGATCTCTTTAATCTTAGTCTTCTAAGAAAACACTCTCCATCATGTTTGGAAGCTTTTCTCACAGTTCTCCAAACATCTAAGACACAACCCTTCACATTTTTGGAGTGATTCCCAGATTTCCCAGTTCAGGGGAAATAACTGATATAACTGGGAAGTAACCAAAGACAGGACTTTTTTAGTGGTGGCTTTCTTTTAAAAAAAATCCAATATTTCAGAATTCTAGTTTTCATTTTGCCTTATACAGAAAAACAAAAAATATCTTTAAAAGACACACAGAAAAGAAAGCAAATGTCTATTTTTAAAAAATCTCATTTTTTAAACAAAATATTAAACCTTGATCCCACAGAAAAAATAGTGATCAATCTTTCCACGATTTGTACTATAAATCCAAGACTGTAAATATAGTGGATAATGCATTGTAGTACAGGTAGTCCTCGACTTACGACCACAACCGAGCCCAAAATTTCTGTTAAGTGAAACCTTTATTGAGTTTTGCCCCATTTTACAATCTTCCTTGCCACAGTTGTTAAGTGAATCACTGCAGTTGGTAAATTAGCAAGCTGGTTGTTAAGTGAATCTGGCTTTCCCATTGACTTTGCTTGTGAGGTTGCAAAAGGTGACATGTCATAAATGACTATTTATGACAGCAACGGTCATAAATATGAACCAGCTGCGGAGCAACTGAATTTTGATCACACCATCATGGAGATCACACAATCATGGGGATGCTGCAAAGGTCGTAACTGTGAAAAATGGCCATAAACAATAAAGGAGAACTCTTTGTTGCTCAGGGTTGAAATGAGGGGTCCTTGGTGCTCTCTGAGCTTGCTTGTTTTCTTGCAGGCATTTCATTACCTCATCAGCGCTGATGAGGTTACCTAGTTTGGGTAATGAAATGCCTGCAAGAAAACAAGCAAGCTCAGAGAGCAACAAATGGTCACATTTTTCAGTTGTAACTTTGAACGGCCGTGGTGACTTTGAACGGTCACTAGACGAACTTTTTAAAGTCGAAGACTACCCGCACTCTGGCAAGTCAGGCCGAACCTACCCTCTCCCTCCCAAACCCCGACCCCCAAGTCCCCCTCTCTCTTTCGGCTCTCTTCAGCTCGCTCGCGCACGCGCTGTCTTTTCCCGCGGCGGCGGTTGGCGGCGGCGGCGGCGGCGACTCCATGCAGCGCCTTCGCCTTCTTCGCGCCCTCTCGCGCCCGCCGCGCGTGCTCGAACGCCCCTCTCCGTCCTCATCCCCGCGAATCGCTTCCTCGGTGACGTGTAGGGGCGCGCGGTGGCAGCACCTCCCCGCGCGCTGCTTAAAAAGAAGAAGAAAAGAGGGAGCGAAACATGAGAGCCCTAGTGAGCTCCAGCTCCCGCCGGCAGCAGCAGAGGAGGCATCACGCCCGGCAGCCGGTCCCCCTTAGAACGGCAGCGTCGTTTATATGGAACACCGCAAAGGGACTTGCGGCTGCCATCTCTACCGTCGCCTCCTTCGCTTCGGCCGCCAGCGCAGAGAACCTTCAGCCCGGGGAAGTTTACGCTGCGCGCTTGGGCACCTCGGCAGCGCCTGTTAAACCTGCGGCCGCTCTTGTCAAGTGGCGCAAACGTCCCGCGCCGAAGCTCAGCATCTTCTTCCCTTGGCTCAGCTGGGGCGTGCGCCTGTCTGTCTGGTGGCCCGCCGGGTTTTGTTCGCTGCCCGTCCCTCAGCTGTCGCGCCTCTCTCCTTCGTTCGCCTTGGAAAGCGACCTCCCGTATAAAAACACAAACTCCGAGAGGTTTCCAAAAGGGAAGCCTTGCATCATTGGATTGCCTTGGGATTTGCTCACCTCAGCCGGCGCTTGGAAGTGTTCCCAAGCGGCATGGTGGGGCTAAAGATGCTTCCATTGAAGCTGCTCTTGGTGGCCCTGGTCCTCTGCTTCTTTGAAGGGGAAACCAAGTTTGGAGAGACCACTGCCAAGAGGAGAAGGTGCATGAATGGCAGCCCCCCCAGACGCCTCAAAAAGCGAGATAGGAAGCTGATGGTCCTGGAGCCCCCCAACAGAGGGGAGCTGCTGTGCCAGGGATTCTACCCTCGCCTGTCCTGCTGCTCCAGGGCTGAGAGGCAAGGATTGCTCCAGATAGAGAGCAACAAGGTAGGCTCCAGTTGGGTTGGATAAGGTTGGGTGAGAGACTGAAGGGGCATGCAAAAGTTTATCGGAAACGAGTCTCTAAATCTAGGGTTCTAGTGATTTGGGAGAGGAAGGACAATCAGCAAGAGGTGGAACTCACAAGCATCACTTAAAGGTGCTTGGAGAGGTGTTTCGGGGGATAGAAGAAGGTAATAAATCATCTTTGCTAGGTCCTGAGTTTTGCTGGATTCGAAGGCCACTTCATTGGCTGTAGGAAGTTGTGGGTTGAGAAGTGTTCCTTGTGGTCCCTCCTTGGATTACAGTGGCACTATTTCTAAATACCCTTGTCATGCTGACTGAGAATTGTTGGAGCTATTATCTACTACCTATGAAAGATTGAGGAAAAGCTGACTGAACAATGGACTTCCTTGAACATAGTGAAACAGTATGGGGAAATGCTGTTCTTTCTAGATGCTGAACTTTTGGCATTGGTTTAGTCCAAATGGGGTTAATTTTAAATGTTTCTTTGTGTTGAATCTAACTGCAGCATCCTGTATCTTTGTTCTATCTGGGAAAACTATTTCAAGTGGGTGAGGAGGAGGAGGAGGAGGAGTTATTACTGACCTTCAAAATTAGAAGGAGGATGCATTCTAAATGCTGAAGAATGATTAGGCAACAGAATAAATCCTGCATACAGGAAACAGTCTATTTCACCTCTGCCATTACTAGCCAGGTGCTCAGGGAATTCAAAACATCCATGGAAGAGGAGGAGGAAAGCAATATGTTATGAAGAGAGCAGGGTTTATGTATTTATTTTAGAAGACAGATTTTAAGATAAGGAACTAGCAAAGGAAAGGAATAGAAACTTCCTCCTTCTAAGAATTCCAGTTATCAAATAGGAACAAATGCAAAAATTAGTTCATGAATAAAGTAGAAACAAATAGAATCTGGACTATAGCTGAAAAGGAGATGATGCTGATAGAGGAATCTGCCAAGAAGGATTAGTGGATTTTCTTGGACTCGTTTGGCATGCCATGATAGTGATGAATTGTAAATTAAGGTGGTGGTGATAGTTATTTTTTTTCCTGACGCGAGAAAAGTGTGCACAGTTTGTCCACATGTTTGGGCAGGAAACTTCAGATAGCAGATGGTGACTGGGAGAGCAGATGATGCCAGGATACTGCAAAACTTTTATGATGTCTTCAGGTCTTCCAGCAATTAACTCAGGCTCCTCTGGAGAGAAGCTGAGAGGACAGGATGAGTGAATTCCATGAATTTGTTCACAGCAAATTGATATAGGATAACATCATATGTGCTGACATTAGTTTCATAAAGAGAGAATGCCTAGTACATTGTCTCTTATACTTCAGAACCTTCTATCTATAAACATTTCACTGACTTGAGAAAAGAGCATTAATATGTACCAGTAAAATGTGGTGAGAAATGACAATCTAGCTATTTTAGAATAGTAAAGCTGTTGATGGGGCTGCAATTCACTGCCTTCCAGCCATGTGGATGTTATAAGTTTTGCAGCCTATTGTTTTGATCAGGAGTGCAACGTGCAAAACTGAAGCTAGGGAGGGAAATGGGATGAATAAATGTCATTGAGAATCACTGCACGTGAAACAAACAATCAGGTGTCTTTCTCATTGCCCTCCCACTCTTCCCCCCCCCCACTCCAGCATTTAGTTTAATTAAGAATTCCTCTGTTACAACACTCCAGTTGTCAAGGTCTGAGAGTGGCTTGGAAAACTTGTGCTTCAGTCTTTCTGGCCCAGGCACAATTAAAAAAAAAATACCCAGGCTGAATCGAATTTTTATGCTCAGTTCACGGTAGATTTCACCCCATTCTCATGTAAACAGCTTCTACGAATCAACATATGTGTCTGGGTGGTATCTCTCACTTTGTTTTGTAACAAAAAGCCATATTGCATCATTTAATTTGCTCAAGTCATGCAAATAGGGAAAAAAATCAATAGGACAAAAAGGGGTCGACTTATCCTCCTCCCCACTAAACTGCTGCCCACACACAGAGTCCTGTTGCTTATGGCAAAAGAATAACAACAACACCATTGTGTTTGTTGGTTGGTTCACTAATGGGTGAAACTGGAGAACATCATTCTCCTTCAGTCCCCAGCTCTGTCCAAATGTTCATGCCTTTTGAGGGAGCATTTGTCCTATTGCCTCCTCTCCCAGATGGGTGAGAGCTGCCTTTGCTGCAGGGTTTCAGCGAATCAAACTCTATTCTTACCAGATGCAACGGGAGCTTGGATGGATATTTTCTCCTCATGTTTGGCCAGAGGTAGTGTCAGCAAGCTCCTGTGTGGTAATCACATTAACTGCACACTAACTGCATTCAGATAATTTTCTAAAGGTTCTAACTGAAACCCACAAATGCCCAAGCCAAGCTGGGAAGGAAAAATGTCCTTAATGTGTCCAGTTAGCATCATCGACAGTTAGCCACTGCAGCAGTAGCATAGCATCTGCTATATGAACTCACTGGAGAAATTTGTAATAATAAGTTGTATTTATGTGATGAATTAAGAATGATTTTAAATAATTCCTGAGTTTCTAGGAGTTATTATTAATTTGTGACAGTTATGAAACTTGATCTCTAAGTCTTATTTGTATTCAGCATTTTTCACATTTGTGTCATTTTAACGATGTACTTAATTGGAAGACATAAACTTTGTCATAGAGGAGAGAGAGAATGCACCAAATAATTTCAATTGTATTTTTCTTAAAAAACTGCTTATTTTCACAAACAGAAAAAAAGTACATACTTTACATTTCAGTGATAGTAAGCACACATACAATGCAATCCTGTTCATACTTAATTCATACTTAATTCATTCTGATAGCAATAGGGTTTAAGATTAGTTAGGTATGCAGAGGGTTAGGGTTAGGGTTTGGAGTTCGATAGAAGTAGCTCCCAGATAAAGTTTTGTAATAGATGCATGTGGGATTTGTTTGGATTTTATATCTTGTGCATTAGACATCTGAGGCACGACTTTTCAATCAAAATGCATCTAATACATTTAAAGACAGCAAACCCTATCTGTAATCTGGAAGGAATCCAAAAACTACATTAACATGTTGTGAAGTAACACAGCATATATGTGTTTGGTATATTGGTGAAGGTACTAGGATGGACAGTGGAAGATGATGAGTTCCAGTGCCCCTTTAACAATGAAAGCCAGCTGAGTGACTTGGGGCCAGTCACTCTTTCTCAGCCCAACCCACCTCACAGGGTTGTTGTGGGAAAAAGAGAAGGAAATGTGTTGGATATGTTTGTCACCTTGAGTTATTTGCAAAAATAATAAAGATGAGATACAAACAAATAAACAAGCAAATAAATGTTCTAGGGAAGAGGTGTTTCGGCAGAGTTAAAGTAAGACAACATGTTCAGCAGTTGCTTTAATTACAAAGAACCTCCAAAATTAAGATTACATTGGTCAGCCCTTTGGTAATTTTATGATCAAAATTAATGATTGTTAAGAGAAACATAGCCAGTCTCTTAAGAATCACAAAGTTGAAACAGAGATAAAATGACAACCTTCTCTTGTGTAATTGTATCATTGACATTTTATTCTTTGATTAATTCATTAATCTCATCAGCAAATAATACGTTCTAATATTTTGTGTGTGATTTAAAGGTTTGCTTGCAAACTGTCAAGCATAGTGGTTTTTCTCTACCTTAGATGGTTTCACAACTGAGGTTCTTGTGGAATGAATGAAAAGTAATTTTTTTTAAGTGTGCCCTTTTAAGATCATTTGTTTTGTCTAATTCTTTTTTAAACAAAAGCTATTGTTGAACACATCAAACTAAACAAATAACCCTTTAACAGCTGCCTTGGTAAAATGATCTATTTATTATTGTCCTAAAAATGAAACTGAAGTTCTTAATGACATAATCTAACACTATAGTCCTGATAAAGTTTATGTTCAAACTGGCAGATGAATAAGCTTGCAGTTAAAAGAAATTAGTTTCAAGTTTCAAATACTGATTAATGTTAAAGCTTGAAGTAAAAGATTTGAACTTTTCTCTTCCCCCAATCTCAAACATCACTTCCCTACTGCATATGAAACCCAGGTTTCATATGCAGAAATTACATCAATCTGTGTTCATTGTGTTTTTTGTTATTAACTTATTGCCAGGACAAATCTTTCAATAACTGCCATTTCTTTATCTGAATTGTGTAAAAGTTAATAAATAAATAAAGAGATGTCATAAATTAGTCAGCAGTAGACAGAATAATTAGAATAGATGTTGCAAAAGTGTAATTCAATATGATTTTATGGTTTTACATATTAGTTTTGAAAACAGAAAACAATTAGCACAATTTTTTAGCTTCAAGACATGCTTACTATTAAAATAAATTTGAATTTATTGGTACTTTTGAAGCAATTAATCCATTTATTCGTGTCCAGTACATTTTTTTTTGCCAGTTAGTAAAGCCAAGAACTGAATGTTATGTACTGCATATGAGCAAACATTTTCCAAAGCTCAGGTTGAGTAACTGTCATCTTCATTTTAAAATAGCTCAGTTAACATATCCATATTGTAAGAATAATCGAGAATAGACCTTTGTGTGCAAAATTGCTAGGTTCGGTACCTGATATGTTCTATCATCATCCCTGAAGAACTCAACACCATTATTTAAAAATTAGGTTAAGACTGGATATGCTGTGTCCGAAGATGACTGATCAGACCAATTTGGGCACTGAATGTTCTTACACATGTTAGACAGACATGTGTAGCCACTGCAGTTGTTGGCTTATGTGGTGTTTCAGCAGTGTGCATTACTCCTTAAGCTTGACAGCCCTAATTGATAAGGCCACACCAGGTAGTGAGGTTTTTTTTTACAGCATTTCATAGTAACCTCAGGGAAGCCTTTAATGGCTCTTTGTACCATTTCTTTTATTCTCCATATAAGCATCTTCCAGCAGAAGGAACTTTTTGGGTATGTGCTTTTCCAACATATGGATGACATGTCCTGCCCATAGATTTCTACTCTCATCAGCCCTGTTTGGACTGATCGTAGACCTGATGGTAGTAAAGTATGTTTGAAAAGTCATTGGAAAATTTACTTCTTTCAGCTACAGTAGATAATGGTGAGTTGGCTAGTCTGATGTCTTGGAAGGTAGCCATATGAGCACCTGAGCTCACATAAATAATTCTGTAATGTGACCATAATGTTCATATGACACCTAGATTTAAAATATAGAATAGAATTAGAATAGAATAGAATAGAATAGAACAGAACAGAACAGAACAGAACAGAACAGAACAGAATTCTTTATTAGCCAAATGTGATTGGACACAAGGAATTTTTCTTGGTGCATACGTTCTCAGTGTACATAAAAGAAAAGATACATTCGTCAAGAATCATAAAGTACAACACTTAATGTTAATCTAGCAGAAATGTTTCCAAATTTCAGGAAGACATACCTAGCACACATTTGATTTTCCTTTCTCAAAGTATTCAGAGCCTCGGGCAGCCTGTAGAATCTCACATTTGTTTGACTATGCAGCAGGGCACAATATGGGAGATTTTGTGGAATTTCTAAGGATGCAGTTTTATTGGGGGTAGTACAGTAGTCTGCCCAGATGAGAAATATTTCCCTGTGTCTGTTCTTAAAATGTTTTCTCATGACCAGCCCAACTATATAGGTCAGTGTTTCACAACTGTGGCACTTTAAAGAAGTGTGGACCTATTCCCAGAATTCCTCAGACAGCATGCTGACTGAGGAATTCTGTGAGTTGAAATTCACACATCTTAAAGTTGCCAAGGTTGAGAAACGTTGTTATAGGCCAGGGGTGGGCAACTGTGACCCTTTTACAACCTGTGGACTTCAACTCACAGAATTCCTGATACAGTCACAGGTTGTAAAAGGGCCACCTCTGCTGTAGGCGAACAAGGCAAATCTAGGATGCCAGAAATAGTTGCCTCTGATATTTAGATAAGAACATAAAAAAGTGAATAAACCAAATAATCATGTAGCCACCTCTGTCTTTGGGAAGTCCTTAAGGGAACCCAAAGGCAACAATAGAATTTCTTGGCCCCAGTGTCAAGAACAAATGTTTCTTGTGTTAAAAATAAAATGGAATTGCCATCACCAGTAGCTACTGTAAGACCAATCTACCTAAGTCCTGTTGAAATTTTCAAAGTTAATAGGCATAATTACATGCTGTATGAACAAATATCATAGTTTCCAGACAGGTCAAACAACCCCAAATATTGAAGTTTGGAGGTTTCTCCAAACTTCAATATTTCAACTTAATTGCTTTTATAAAAACACCTTCTTTACCTAGAAGATTTCTGAATCTTCTATTATTTAGCATTTTTTTGATTATGACCCTCAATGATAATTTTCTGAGAGAGTGAGAAAAACTTATCTCTTTTCACTTGCACTAATTGGATGTAATTTTATAAATATGCTGTACGTTCTATTTGCTCACTCTTTTTTCTAAGCTAGAAATATATCAAACAGTGTAAATTCATCATAGGGAGGTACCACAATAATTTTGATTGCCCTATTGCCCCTCTTCTTTGTGTCAGCCCCTCAAATATTGAAATACTGCTATCATATCATCCCTAGTTCTTCTTTTCTCTAGACTAGCCAAACCTAAATCCTGCAACCATTCTTCACAACCGTTTTAGTTTCCAGGCCTTTGATCATCTTAGCTGCTCTTCTCTGAACATTTTTCAAGATCTCAACAACATCTTTTTTGTAGTGTGGTGACCAAAACTGGTTGCAGTATTCCAGGTGTGGTCTTACTAAGACTGAACAACAACTTGCTTGCGATATTCTGCATGGAGAAGAACATTAGAATAAATGGACTAAACTTTCCTTACAATTTCAAGACAGGAATAAGGAAATAATTGTGTATTCCTAAAATAGAATCTCTTTCTAAGAAAGCCAGCAAAATTATCCCTAAGTGCTCTCTTCCAATACATACCTATTCAGAGGACAGTAAACCAAATTGGATGTCTGGCTTTGCATCATAACAGTCCAATCAGAAGCTATCATCAGGAGTACTTTGTGTTAAGGAAGAAGACAAAAACTTCATATTTCTTTTCTACCTTGGATCATTTCTGTGTTTATTCTTCATTTATCTTTTCTGTCTATTCTAATGTGGACTTGGCAAACTCTGGTTAGGACACTCTTACACTTTGTAAGACTTTAAAGGTAAAACTCATCACATCTGCTAGAAAAAGATTTCCATTATTAAAGCAATGCAGCCTTGCCAATGCTAAAATCAGACACTACAATGTCTTCTCAAGAGAGTGTGTGATATTTTGCTTAAAATAGAAATACTTGATCATTCCTAAAGTAAATTAACTTGGCTCTAAAATATGTCAAAAACAAAGGCTGGTAGATAACATTAACTGCTATTCAAGATATGTGATATTAATGCCTATTCAATGCTTGGATAAAAGCCATTTCAGAAGGGATGTAGGAGGTGGGCTAGTTTTTAGGGCAGAATTCCTTGGCCACCCTTTAAGCTATATGAGCTTATCATATGATTCTGTCAGTTTTCACATGCTTCGTATTCAGGGCTGAAAATTGTAGCAAAGATTGTAGCAAAACCACTCATTTTCAGACTTGCAGTTTCAGTCTATGATGCTGAAGCAAAAGTTCAGAAAGCAGCCCATCGTGTGTGTGTGTGTGTGTGTGTGTGTGTGTGTGTGTGTGTGCCATTTTAAAGTGTAAAATGACTTTAATGATGACCCATTATACCAAAGCTTGTTTACAGATTACCAATCTAGGTGATATTCCTATTGCCACAGTTGAAATTAAATCTGCTAAATTTTCAATACTTTAAGCACTATTCTGTTTATTTTACCCATTATTTTTGAACTTGTTACTCGAGTTGCTCAGTATTAGTTCGGCTACAGAAAACATGTGATGCAGTCAAAGAAAAATGTGATATAATTGTTTGAAGGTATAGTAGTTTACAAGTATGGAATATAAAGAGGAATGCCTAATAATTAAATTGATATTCCAATGTCAAGGCAGTCATAATACCTTCAATACCGTGATGGCGAACCTATGGCACGCGTGCCACAGATGGCACGCAGCGCCCTCTCTGTGGGCACACGAGCCGTCGCCCAGTTCAGCTCTGCCGTGCATGCGCACGTGCCTCCTGCTGGCCAACTGGTCATTGGATCTCTGCCACACATGTGCAGGGTGCATGCGTGGGGGACACATATGCATTGCATTTTGGGGGTTTGGGCACATACTTTGGGCACTCGGTCCAGAAAAGGTTAGCCATCACTGCCATTTCATTAGCTTAAATGTATTAAAATCACAAATTAATTACATAATACAATTAAATCACCCTCTGATCTACTTTGATGATAAGTTTTATATGATTACCATCAAACCAATAAAACATGATGGTCAATATATGTTGTAGAATTGCAGTATCTCAGAAGATGCAGGAAACTGTACATATAAATTACAAAAGAAATAACTGAATTAACAATGAATTTGCCAAACTGAATTGGCAAAGAAAGCAATTGATTGAGCAGAATGAGTGGAGTATATAGCAAAAAAAAAGTATACTTTTGCCAGAACTATTCATTAATAATTACAAATCTAAGTCATAACACATATTCCATGGTCTCAGTAAAGTTAATAGGTGTTGAATATCAAATTAATTCTTGGTTACAACATTTATTAGAAGGCAGAAAACAGCTGGAATGCTATCCATTATTTTTTGGAAGGAAAAGTATAATTAGTATAAGTATGCATGCATAAATCAATTATTGTGAAACATCTTGTGCAAATTCCCAAATGAAGTTTATAACATAAAAAATAAGGAGCTGTTTCCTTTTTTACTAGAAGACTACTATACTCCTTTAGTGTTGCGTAAAGCTCGTTAAAACTAGTCAATGAACAGTTTTAAGTTTTCAAAAACTCTCCTCTAATAGAAAAATGGACATTTCATCCTGTTTTAAATAATACAAAATCCAAAATATGTTGTAAGTATACAGATAGGATAAATAAATAAAATATCAATAAAGGAGAATACTTGTAGTTCAAGGTTGAAATGAGGTGTCCTTGGTATTCTGATATTGGTTGTTTTCTTGCTCAGAGACCAAGTTCAGAGAGCAGTGCCAAGGACCCTTCAAATGATATATACATATATATTGAATTACACTGTATATTATTCAGATATTGAATAAAATATAATGTATATGCAAAGTAATTTTTTTTAAAGAAACTCAGTTTTAAAACTGATGCTTTAGTAGGGTTTCTAATTTTTTTCAGAAGCTATATTACCTTTCAAGAAAATGTGGTTGTTTTTAGCAGTAAGTGTTTCACAATTATGGAATACATCAAAATTCAAAGTGAGTTAATTTACTTTTTCACTTTAACTCAATTGTTTTTCTTTCTGTCTCTACCTCTCTCAGACTCAAACTATTACACATATATTTTAGAGAAATATATTGGGTGCAAGTCTTTCAAAAATCACAAGACAATAATTAAATAATGAAAATAAATAAAATATTTCAAACAAGTGACTGGTTGGCTAATAATTAGAAACCAGCACAAACCACCTCGACTTATGATCACAGTTGAATCCCAAATTTCTGTTGCTAGGGATGAAGTTGTACCCCAATATGACCTTTATTGCCACAAATGTTAAATGAATCAGTACAGTTGTTAAGCGATTCATAAGGCTTTACACGAATCTTGCTTCCCCCATTGGCTTTTCTTATTGGAAATCAGCGGGGAAGGTTACAAAAGATGATCACATGACTCCAGGACACTGCAACCGTCATAAATACATGCCAATTGTCAAGCATCTGAATTTTGATCATGTGACCATGGGATGCTGTAGTGGTTTTAAATGTGAAAACTGTTCACTGTTTTCAGTGCCATTGTAACTTTTAAAGGTCACTAAACAAATGGTTGTAAGTCGATGACTATCTGTATACAGTTATCAGTGAGGTAAAAATAGCAACAACTGCCAATGTAAGCACCTCACAGATTCCCAGTGACACTCCAACCCTACACAATTTTATGTCACATCCAGCTTGTCTGAAAAAGTCACATACAGAAAGAAAAAGTATGTAGCCAACAATCAATAGAAACCTGGAGGAATACTTACATTTTCATTCATTCAAGTTGTCTTAGCTAGATCAAGGCTCATGGCCCAACTATTAAGGTAACTACTATAGAGGCAGTCCTTGACTTACAACCATTTGTTTTGCAACTGTCTGAAGTTACGATAGTGTTGAAGAAAGTGACTTGCTTAAAGATCTTCACACTTACAACTATTGCAGCTTCCGTATGGTCACATGATTGCAGTCAACTAGCCCATACTTACAACAGTTGCATGCAATCATGTGATTATCATTTGCAATTTTCCCAGCTGGCTTTTGACAAACAAAGTCAATGGGGCAACAGGGCAAGGAATGTCACAAGTGACGATTATTTGATATCTTGCTTTAAAAAAGCATTTTAAAAAATGTGTGCAATCACATGATGCTTTGCTCACCTTTTAATGAGAAATTTTCTGATCCCTATTATAATCATAGTTTGTGAATTACCTGTAACTTATTGGTTCAGCATAGAAGTACTTGACTCAAGTATCTGGTGATGGATATCTGTCAACTTAGCTATACAGAGATCAAACAGAAAGTTCCAGATGTCTTCTCAATCTTTAATCCACAGAGCCCATGATGACAGGCTCAATCATTAACATTGCAGAGTCAGTGTTTTCTGAACAAAAGAGAGGTTGTAGCAAAAATTACAGTAGTTATCTAGTTTTGACAGTAGTTTTCTTTGAAAAGCAACATGAAAACTGGGAAAAAATCTATATCTTCATGTACAAAACGATTGTTTAAAGTAGGATTGGGGTGAAAGAAAACAATTCCATTTACTTGCTTAACAGTGATGTGATGTTCTCTAATCAGGTTGGTTTCTAAGAACACCATCCAATTGGAGATGAATAGAGCAAGCCCTAAATATGTTTCAGCTGCAATCCTTTTGTTGTAGGCAATGGCTGCTAACATAATTTCCACCTCTATTTTGATTGCTGCTGTGTCAGATCTCAATTTTCTCCTCCTCCTCCCCCCCTTTTTTTTTCTTATAGTAAACATCACTGTTGAATGGGAATGGGCTTCTCTGTGGTGGGTGGCAGTGCCGGTTACTCCTGTTCTTTCTCCCACAGCCTTTTTCAAATGTTGATACCATCCAAAGTTCCAGCTGCCACTGTCAGCTCTTTATGTCACAGCTGCCTTTTTCCTTTGGGCAGCCCAGCCATGCAGCTGTAGGAAGCACAAAAACTATTGCAGCTACTGCTGTCCAGTTTCCACTACATTCTCCATCAGGGAAGTATTGTGGCATACACACGTCTTCTAGCTCAGCTCAGGCACTTTGGAAACACTGAGTCAGGAATCAAGCCAGCTGTTGCTTAATTTACATAACACCTATGCTGCAGCGGGAAATTAATACTGAGATAAAGTTTTAGTCGCTAATACTTTGTAAGGCTAATAATTTCTTTTCCACTTTGTGGTTCTTTAAACTGCAAGAGATGTTCTATCTTACTTTAAAGAATGGAGATTGGAGATTGTATGCCCAGCCCATCTTCTCCCACCCATTTAGGGCCCACTTACTATACAGGTAGTCCTTGACTTACAACAGTTCATTTAATGACTGTTCAAAGTAATGTCACTGAAAAAAGTAACTTATGATCGTTTTTCACACTTATGGCCATTGCAGCATTCCCATGGTCACATGGTCAAAATTCCGATGTTTGGCAATTGACTCATTTATGACGGTTGCAGTATCCCGGAGTCATGTAACCAACTTTTGCAACCATCTCACAAGCAAAGTCAATGGGGAAACCAGTTTCACTTAACAGCTGTGTTAATAATTTATCAACTGCAGTGATTCACTTAACAACTGTGGCAAGAAGAATCATAAAATGGGGCAAAACTCACTCAACAAATGTTTCACTTAGCAACAGAAAGTTTGGGCTCAATTGTCATCATAAATTGAGGACTACCTGTATTTCAGAATAATGTCTATGCTTATTAATTGAATATGTAATGGCCTAGTTTATGTATCATTTTTGCTTGCCAGTTATCAAAAGTAGGATACTCCATTGATTTGAATTGATGGTAAGACAGATGTGTACAAAACCAGATTATTATTAAATATCTACACCAGTGTTTCTTAAAGTGTAGTCCTAGGACTTCTAGGGATCCATCAAGGTCCTGCCAGAGGTCTGTGAAATCAAAATTATTTCCCAGCGATGTTGAAAAATAATGCAATATTAAAATAATATCAAACAGTTGTGTGAAATAATGGTTGGCAGCAAATGAATCAATTTTAATTTTTAATACAATAAATATTGATTTAAAAATGCTTCTTTGTGGTCTTCTTTAATTTTTAAAAGTGGGAAAGGGTCCTGAGAGAATAAAGTTTAAGAAAAACTGATGTAGACTATTTTATACTTTAGGTGTCTTCCCTCTATGCAAAGAGCACAATGGTTTGACTGTCTGAATTTCTTTGTGGACATTGTGCTTATTAATAAGGAGAAGTTAGTTAATTATGTGCTATCAGATTGTTATCAATTCCTATGGACACATGGATAGATTTCCTCCATGATAATCCCTGACCTGCTTTTTCAAATCTTCCAACAGTGCACTCATCGCCACTGTGATTGAGTCAATCCATCTGGCTGCTGATTGTGCTCTTCTTTTCTTTCTTTCCAACATTTTTAGCACTGGAGCCTTCATTTTTAGCTCTGTTGAGAAATCTGGGTTGATTTGTTTGATGATCTGTTTGTGTTCTTGGCTATCCACAATATTCTCAGGAAACATCTCCAATACCAAAGTTCCAAAACATCAATGCTCTTTTCATTCTATTTGTTCAAAACCAACTTTTGCTTTTAAAAGATGATTTACTTAACAATTGTATTACTTAGCAACCAAAATTCAAGTACCAATCATGGTCCTAAGTGGCACCTGTATTACAAGATCCATAAATATTCTTTGCTACCTTCATCCTCAGTTACCTTTTCAAAAATGTTCTGCAGATATACTGTAAATCAGTTAAATGTTTTGATGGATCTTGTTGCTCATGACCCTCAACATACTTTTAAATTAGTTTTTCAAACTAATATTAGTTATACACAAACTTTCAATCATTTATGGTCAATGAACCACATAATAAATACATTATTTAACATTCCAGTTTATAATGTAAAGTCAGTGGGAGGAATAGAAATATGAACAATTTGTGATATTTGCCAGTTTGGATAAAAATCCAAGCTGGACGAATTTACAGGTAGTCCTCAATTTACAGCCCTATTTGAGCCCCAAATTTCTGTGTTGTTAAGTGAAACATTTGTTAAGTGAATTTTGCCCCATTTCATGATCTTTCTTGCCACAGTTGTTAAGTGAATCACTGCAGTTGATAAGTTAGTAACCCAGTTGTTAAGTGAATCTGACTTCCCCATTGACTTTGCTTGTGAGAAGGTTGCAAAAGGTGATTACATGACCTTAGGACACAGCCACGGTCATAAATATGAATCAAGTGTCAAGTATCTGAATTTTGATCACATGATCATGGGGATGCTAGAAAGGTTGTAACTGTGAAAAATGGTCATAATAATTTTTCAGTGCCATTGTAACTTTGAACTGTCACTAAACGAACTATTGTAAGTTAAGGACTACCTGTATAGATATGGGGTCATAACGGTAACACCATATTTGAAATGCAGTTTTCTTCCAGGATAAAAAATGCAAGTTTTCTGACATCATAAAAAGAAACAGTTTAACATATAATCTGTTTTGTATGCCTAAGAGCTCATAATTATTGTAGTAGTTTCCACTTCCAATATATTTTCAGGATGGTTTTCTACTGCAGCTTCAACTTACCGTTATTCTAAACTTCACACCACCTAGAACTGATATCAGATTAGTTTTCCGTTAACTTGATCTTTTTCAGAATGTTATTTTTCTCTACTGAATATTGGCTGCATAGCTGAGGATTTTTTGTTGTTGTTAAATCAATTTCCATATTTGTACTCTAAAGTTAATATGCACATAAACAAGTTCATAAAGCATGTTCTCCTTATATTCTGTGTATATGATGGTGTATATAAACTCAATATAATTTGCTTCCACCCATACAAAATGCTATATCATATCTATTGGTTGCTATTTCATGTGTCTCTAGTATGTGCTTGTGTCAGACCTAAGGAAGGCAAGACGACATCCAAATAGAGTAAATGGCTAGATAAGTGGGCTTTTTATTTTTTCTTGATTAAAGAAATATCTTAGAGAAGCTTTGATTTCATATATACTTTAGCAACTCTAATAAACAATTATTAGAACCACAAAATAACATAAAGTTAAACAAAATAAACTGTCCATAAATTTACACATTATAATATAGTTATATGATCTTACAAGTATATCAGAACTTGCCTTGTATAGACGTTAATTTCACCATCTCTACATATGACTACTTTTATCCATTGTGTAACTTGACCTTGTGAACTTTAAATTGATTAATTATATAAGTGTAATAATGGTATACTGTTTATTGTAGTTCTATTAGAATAATGCAGTAAATTTGCATTATCTTTAAAAGAGATATATTTCCATTAATACAAAAAAATATAAAGGAAAATTATATGACTATATATATTGTGTGTCTGTCAGTCTACAGTATCTTTAAAAAGATAAGAAAAGTATTTTTGTCAAGATCTAGGTGTAAAATAATAGCTAAATTTTAGCTTACAGTTAAAAATACTGTCTTGGAATGTATTTGGGCATGCATAATACAGTATACTACATTATTATATTAAATGTAATTACTTTTCGGTATTACAGTAATTAGTAGCATAAATGGGAATTATCCTTTTATTGTTTGTGGTGTTTTCTTCAATTAACTTGAATTGGTAGGATGTAATTTTCACACATTTACAGTACCTTTATTTCAGTGAAAACAACACATACATTATGGAATTATAACCCAACAATTTAGTCAGACATAAACAGTGACAGCACTTTTTGTTGTATTGCTAAATGCTAGTAGAAAAAGATATGCACACCGCAGCTTCAATATTGCGTTCTGTTTACACACAAAGAATTAAGAGAAGGGAAGCCAGAGCTTTGTTACTTATTACATGAATAATTTAGCTTCATTATTCTGGGTATTCCTTTGTACTAATGCTAGAGTTGCATCAGCACCTTTTCACAACCTGGTCTTCATCTACTAAAGCTCTCTAGTTCTTATGTTAACAGTTTCACTCTGTCATGGGAGTGAGTGAAACCATGTGTAACAGGTATGCATATCAAATAGCCATGCTCAGGAAGAGGCAACCTATGTAATATGGGGTAGATCAACTTGGAATCATATGCAAACTATTATGCTTCAAATCGAGTTTCACAGAACCAAATATGAGCTAGACGAGAGAAATTACTTGCATAGGATATTATTGAATGTTTAAACATAATCTATATTTTAAGCTATATTTTAATACCTGTGTGATAACATGTATGATTATATTTTTATTATTTGAGCACCAGAATTGCAATAATTACTATTTTTTTTACATATAATAGGTATAATAGGTTTAACCAATAACAATCTTGGTTAAATTGGCATAGCTTTTTATATTAGATTGCAGTGTGCTTTGCAGGAAACAAAAAAGCTTATATGTTTCTGGTTTGTGGCTTACAGATCTTTTCTGTTACCAACAACACAGAATGTGTGAAGCTGCTGCAGGAAATCAGATGCGCTCACTGTTCACCGAATGCTCAGAATCTGTTCCACTCAACTGTGAAGGAAGCATTGGAAAGAGAACTAGCCCTTCCTTTCCTGTGCAAGGATTATTGCAAAGAATTCTATTACACTTGCAGAGGTCACATCCCAGGTAAAATATTGCAAAGAATAATAAATTGAGGTGATATATACCTACGTGACCACATGTCCTTTATTATAAAGGACAGTCTTTTACTTCAGAAAGTTCTACTTTAAATGTATTTATTTTTCTAAAACTATTTTTTTCCTTTATTTTGATATTTAACTTTCACTGTACAAACGGTACCACTTAATGCAGTCTTTCACATTCATGTGAAAAATATGGTAATTGGATTATTTTAAAATGAACTGTTTGATTTTAGATATTTTTATTAGAATATGTGAATCTGTAGTTTTTCTTAATTCTGCTGTTTATAAAGCCAAGTTATCAACATAACCCTTTTTTTTTCATTTTTACAAGGCTCTTGAAGATTTGCCCCTTTTTCAGATTTGTCCTTTATATTTTCCAAGAAAAAATGGTCACTTATGTTTACTTAAATTTCTTACACGTTGTAAAAAACTATTGATGTAATACTCATTTTCTCTATCAGGAAAGTACTGATTGTGATTATAGAATGTTACCTAGATATGTGCTTTTGAACCAAGGATGCATATACTTTGGTTGGTACAAAAGCAGTTTAATGAAACATAAAGCATTAGACCAGTTTATTTGAGAGAGTATCTATTTCCCATGGTTTCTGCCTAACTGGTATTGGGTGGGCCAAGAGAATTGGCATGGTTGCTTTAAATAGTGTCACCTCTGAGGACCCATGAAATGTGCCATCTCTGTCAAGGCAGCTGTCCTTAGAAAGTGAACCCTCCTGAGAGCCATGTAGCTTATTTATGGCATTCTAGAGGATCTTAAAAGACTTGGTTGTTCTCTCAGGTCTTGTGGGTGGGTGGGTGGAGCCACTTCTGGATGGATTTTGTAGATGTTTTCCTGTTTGAAGTTCCCTGCTTACATTCTTATGGGCCAGTATTTCTACTGAAATAATTAATATCTTGGTCATTAGTCCACCACTAAGATTTGTTATGTTATCAGTCTGATGATATTTCTTCTGGATGATTCCAGATGGCTGCCTTCAATTATTATTATTTTTTTAACTTAAACATTTTGGAGAGTTTCTAACCGACATAATTTTGTTATATAAGCAATTTTTAATCTGAGTATTGCATTTATATTTTAAGGTTGGTTTTGACTTGGCCTTTATACTCATTTTCAGATTTGTTTAGAAATGATGTGTCACCACTGATTTTTTTATACTGAAATTAAAATATTGCTTAAGAGAAAGTTTAGATCTTAGATAATGTTTTGAAAGAAGAAATAGAAGAACTGAGGTAGCAGAAAAAAAAAGAGAAGTGAACATGAAACAGAAGGGGAAAAAGATTGTTTAGTTCAAACATTGATCAGAGGAACAATAAGCAAAGTCTATTCCAAAAGATTAAATTATAATGTTACAAGAACCTGGATGCAACAACCTGGAACTTTTAGTATTATGAATCATAATACTAAATGGCTTGTAAACTTATTTCAGAAGTTTATCCCTATAAAAGAGATGATTTGGTAGTGATGCAAGAAGGCTAAATCAAACTTTCAACTGATTTATAGTTCTTGGAGAAATTCCATGGTATTGTTAAACACATCAGGTAAACAGAGGCTTTCGATAAATACAAAAGACCACAACATTGTAAATGAGATTCTTCATGCGCTATAAAACAGAAACATCCAAATCTATGTTGATCACACAGGACCATAATCCAGGGGAATTTAGGACAGTTAATTTTTCCAACCTCAGTGGATTTTAGGCGGGGTAGGTTCTACTTACCTTTACAACCGGTTCACAACGGAATCACGCATGTGCGCTTGCTTTGCTCTTGCGCGTGCCTTGCTTCTGCGCATGCGCAGATTGCTTCTGATAACGTCAGGGTCAGTGGGCAGAGCCTCCTGCCGGTTTAACTACCGGCTCTATAGAACCGGTCCGAACGTGGGGCAACCCACCACTGGTTTTAGGAGTACTCTATCCCTTTCTGTTGGCTGAGAATTCTAGGAACTATTGTTTAGGATATTGAAAGCTGGAAGATGAAACTACAAAAATTAATAATTTGCTAATAATGTTTGGAAGGAATTGAGGAACCCATAATTAAGACTGTGATGATTGTATGGGTCCTAGGGTATCCTGTGATACACATCAGCCTATTTCCAAAGCTCTGCAATTGAAACAATACTATTATTGAGCCTGCATGCAACAGAGCACTATGATTTTCAATAAACAGGAAATCCTCCTCAATTTTATGCAAACAATTCTATCTTTGATTTACTATTACATCTGACCATAGTCTACACAGCATGAATAGTGACTGTTGTATTGTTTTATCACATTTTAAACTAAACAGTAACCATTTATGAAATAAATGCAGCCTTTTAAAAAAAACAAAAAAGTTTAAAAGGGGAGCAGTCTAGTAAGAAATAAATTAAGAAACGCTTTTAAGAAACACTCTATACTTTTATTTCTTAGAAGTCCCATGGATGCATAACTTTGACCTGGGGGGTAGTCTTCTCTGATTAACATAAGGAAACATTTTGAAAAAGATGCCTTTAGTGTGGTTTAGCATGTATCTAAACTCATTAAAATATGAAAATATTATTATTGTCTTTCTAAACTACAGAGAAATTTCTTAGGCTTTCTCAAACCAGCTGTTCCTTACTCTTTATTGCATTCTCCAGGGCAAAGCAGAATACATCACAGTTGCCAAGACTGCCTGTTGAGCAGCGATAACAGATTAGATTAAATATTTGGCTCATGCTGCAGGCCTCCAAGAGAGGTTATTATTAATAATAATAACAATCCCCTGCATAAGTATAATATTAATTAGCATATATATATATATATATATATAGAGAGAGAGAGAGAGAGAGAGAGAGAGAGAGAGAGAGAGAGAGAGAGAGAGAGAGAGAGAGAGAGAGATCTGCTAAATTGCAATATACAAAAGTCATTATTCTTAGGGAAAATTTGCTTTTGCAGAATAAAAGAATAAAATACTGAAACAACGGGGAGAGAGGCATCTGAGCTGCACAGGAGCTGGAGTCGAAAGCGCCTCACTCCCCAGATCAACATATGTGGTGACAAATGACAAATTTATTTTCCTACAGAGTTTGTGTATATGTAAAACTGCTGAAGTGCATCAAGATGTCAAGTGGTTTTTGTGACCACCCAGGTTGCCTTGAAAGGGAACCAGATGAAAATATCGCTTTAAGCACTGGACAGAGCACTGAACTTTGCATGCTACACTATCAACCAGAATTGGGTTTTCCATATCAATAAGACCTCAATAACAATTCTATCTATTCTAAGAGTGGATAAGAGAATTATCTACCATAAACGGAATCCCCCAAATCATCATACCCATGACCAATCAAATTAAGTGTTCTCTTTGGTAGAGTGATATGTTTATTAATCAAAGTACTATTCTGAGATTTGATTACTATTTCTGGAACTAAAAATGGCTGGATTGTAAAATATAATCACTTTAAAAATATTTGTCTTAAGAGTAGAACTTCGCTCTAAGAAAGCATATATAGTGTTACAGTTTATTTCACTTCTATCGTGTTTTAAAGATTTAGCCATTTACAGAAGTGTAGACAGGTCTGTTTGTTGTAGTAAGCTTGTTCAAAACTAACAATTATTTTATAGCACAATCTTATGGATGAGGATCTCAAATCCATAAGAAACTCCCTAATGCCCGGTATACATATTCATCATTAAAATAGCAGGGCCCTTGTTGTTTTTTTCTAAGAGCTGAATACTCATTTTGATGGAATTAGCAACTTTCATAATTTTCATTACTGAGAAAGAAGCTTCAATAGCTGGCTTATTCAACAGAGAGATTGACTGTCTTTCTGAGAAGTTAACACAAATGTGTAGTATAACTATTTAATTATACTAATCAGAAAATAAAGGCATCTTAAGTTGAGCTTGACAGATATGTTTGTGCAGTATTCTTGGCAAAAGAGTAGAAGTGATTTGCCACCGGCTTGGTTTTGTTTTTTTCTAGTCTAACTTAACAGCCATGGAATTTCCTGGTGGTCTCCTTTATAAGACCTAAAGCAGCCATGATCTTGCTTGGCTTCATTTCAATAGCTGTGCCCAACTTCCAATATCTACTTAGTGGAATAGTTTTGTCGGCTGATGTATTTGTTTTTATTATGGTGTGGAATTGATAGCATGCATTTTAGTGTAATGAATAAAATATTCCATTTCCTGACATTACTATTAGAATAACTTATATGACATGAGTATCACGTTTCACCTCTCTAAATATTTGGATAGCCATATGAATAAGCCAAACCTATGTATTTATAATATATTGGTGATAGTTGAAGTTGTTAATGAATTCTTGGTGAACTCTCAATTGATCTGCATTCTATATAGCCTCCATAGTGCTTTAGAGCACTCTCTGAAGGGTTTATAGAATCACCATATTTCCCCCAAAAATCTGGCTCCTCATTTTACTGGCCTTTGAAGGATGAAAGGCTGAATCAACCTTGAGCCAGTCAGGATCTAACTCCTGGCTGTGAGCAGAGTTAGCCTGCAATACTGCATTCTAACCACTGTGCCACCACGACTCAGTAACAATGTAACTGAGGGTTCAAGAAATAAAATTTGATGTAGTGCAAGGGCAACTTACATTTTCTGTTCAAATTCATGGGACACAAAGCCCAATTTCAAAAGCTTTCCATAATCAATGAGATCAGTCCTTCGGCAAGAATAGTTTTACCTTCTTCTAAAAGGAGGGGCAGGGGAAAAAAGAATAGGAATAACAGAATGAGACAGAGAAAACCAGGAAGGGACAAATGGGTTGCAGGCATATGTATTTTTGTCATAAATGCTATATGGCTGGAAGACAAATGTTCCTTCAGCCTATGTATTTGTAGTTATTTGATATTATTAAGTGGCTTTCACACTATTTATTTTACAAAGACATTTTTTGTTTTATTTTATTTCAGATTCTCCCATTAATTCATTATGTAGAATTATCCATGAATATTGTTTATTGGTAAATAAATAATTGCATTATTTATCTAAAATTATAGTTCCTCATACATTCATTTGGGCAATGTAGAGTTGATTGAATATATTAGATAGATTGATAGACATGTTGTATACTGTGAAATTTTACTGAGTATTCAAAGCATAAGACTGAGGACCTCCATGAATGATTTAGTTTTAGGCTGATTATTTTTCTGTGGACAAAAGATAAATCATTTGATCACATACTGTATTTTAGAGAAATATGTATGTAATTTGTATCAATATAATTCACAGAAACACAACAATTTTTCATACAGATTGTCTAAAGTATAATATGCTTGTATGAAAAATATATTTGTTACTTTTACAAATCAGAGAATCAGTTCCCAAATCATTTTTATGGAAATTGATGGTCTTCAGAATACATTTGTAAAACTAATGCAATTACAACTTTGGAACATGTTTAAAAATAAACTCCAGCATAAACGTAGTTAAAGAATTTTCAGAATGTAGCTTAATTTTCAAGGCCATTTTGTCCTTATTTTTGATTTTGATAACCTAAATACATTGTGATGTAAGAAAGTTGTAAATTCAGCAAAGTGGAAAGATAGATGGCTTCATTCCATCTGGTCAGTTGTTCTTCAGGACCACACGGACTGCGTCTTTATGAATATTTCTGTTGATGGTTGTCTGGAAAACATGTATAAATAATAAGAACTGTAGAATGTTTGATTGCTGCTCCTAAATCTGAGAGTTTGGCATGATTTCTAATCAGTTTTATTATTGATCTATGACGTGATCTTTATATAATATTATTAAATTCATCCAGAATAAAAAACAATGTGTAACAAATAATATATCTAAATATTTGGCAGGCTTTTATTTTTTAATTAAAGGTACCTATTTTTGCTTCGAAACATTTTAGAATTTTTAGGGTGACATGCATGCTGTGAATTAAGTAAAAACAACTAAACAAAAGTTGGAACTATATCTATGTCCAACATGTTATACCACAACTTTTTCTCTACATGCCTAAATTTTTTACTTTGTGTTCTGAAAAACACATATACTCACATTAGGCTCATTCTAGAATTTATAGAAGAGTCAGTGAAATAGGACAAATGTAATTTTTTATTTTATTTATACTTCAGATTTCAAGGCTATCCAACTTCAGAGACACTGAGTGACTAATATATAAAAAGGATAGAACAGTAAAAGTAAAATTTTAAAATATAATCATTTGAAGGAAATAATTGATTCTTCTCACAAGTGATAGACAAATGGCTACACCAATCACCCTAACACAAGACTGGGAAACAGCCATGTTTTTAATGCCCTGTTAAAGACCAGTAAGGTGATCTGCAATTAATTTAATTTAATTTAATTTAATTTAATTTATCGCATTTCTATGCCGCCCAACTCCCGAGGGACTCTGGGCGGCTTACAGCAAAAATAATGCGAACATAGAAAAATTGTTTAAAAACATTGTAAAAACATTTTAAAACATTAAAAGCCCATGCACACCATTCATGGCCGGATCTCACAAGATTGCAACAGCGAGATCAATGGCCCCAGGCCCCAGGCCTGCTGGAATTACTGTAAAAGATCCTAAGATCCTAAGAAATAAATATTCTTCCAATAGAATAACTTAAGAGACCCGATGGAGAAGATTTATGTTGTTACTTAGTCTTTACAGATGTTTGGGTTTATGAGTTATTTTCGGCGTTCATGCATCATGAAGATTTGAATGCTATTTCTAGGCTCTGTGTATAGGTAGACTGGAATTCCAGTCACTAAACATGGTAGTCATTAAACATGTAGTTGTTAAGTGAATAACATGCTCATTAAGTGAAAGACACAATTGTTAAGTAAATCTGGTTTCCCCAATTGACTTTGCCTGTCAGAAGCTGGCTGGGAAGATCACAAATCATATTTCTGACACCATTCCAACCATCGTGAAGGCAAGCCAGTTGCCAGATACCCAAATTGCAGTCACATGACCATTAGGGTGGTACTGTAACGCTCTCTACATGGGGCTCCCCTTGACGAACACCCGGAGGCTCCAACTGGTCCAGAATGCGGCCGCACGGGTGATTATGGGAGCGACTTGGCGCTCCCATGTAACACCTCTCCTGTGCGAGCTGCACTGGCTCCCAGTGGTCTTCCGGGTGCGCTTCAAGGTATTGATTCTCACCTTTAAAGTGCTCCATGGCTTAGGGCCAGGGTATTTACGAGACTGCCTTCTGCAACCGATAACCTCCCACCGGCCAACACGCTCTCACAGAGAGGGCCTCCTCAGGGTGCCGTCGGTCAAGCAATGTTGGCTGGCGGCCCCCAGGGGGAGAGCTTTCTCTGTGGGGGTACTCGCCCTCTGGAATGAGCTCCCTCCCGGAATACGAATGATCCCGGACCTCCGTACTTTCCGTAAGGCCCTGAAGACTTTTTTATTCCACCATGCCAGCCTAGCCTAAAAGGTCTTATGGGTTAGTTTTTTAAATTGTATAGATGTGGGGTTTTAAATTGGGAGGCCGATCGATTTAATTTATTTTAGTTATTTTTAACTTTTTAACTTTTTATATTATATGTTTAGGTTTAGGTTTTATTTGATTTGTATACCGCCCTACTCCCGAAGGACTCAGGGCGGTGAACAGCCAACAATAAAATACATAAATACACAAAATTTAAAAACCCGATAAAATCAAATTAAACTTTTTGGCCCAGACAAATTAAAATACCCCAATAATTTAAAAACAGATTAAAATTTACGTATTTTAAAAAGGGAAGAGATCAGGCCAAGCCCGCTTGATGGAATAAAAAGGTCTTCACAGCACGGCGGAAGGAATGCAGATCCGGGATCCTCCGTATCTCCGGGGGGAGCTCATTCCAGATGGTAGGTGCCCCCACAGAGAAGGCTCTCCCCCTAGGGGCCGCCAGTTGACACTGTTTGGCTGACGGCACCCGGAGGAGTCCCTCTCTATGAGAGCGTACTGGCCGGTGGGAGGCTATTGGTGGTAGTAGGCGGTCCCGTAAATAACCAGGCCCTAAGCCATGGAGCGCTTTAAAGGTGGTAACCAAAACCTTGAAGCGCACCCGGAAGACCACCGGGAGCCAGTGCAGCTCGCGCAGGAGAGGTGTTACATGGGAGCGCCATGTCGCTCCCATTACCACCCGCGCGGCTGCACTCTGCGCCAGTTGGAGCCTCCGGGTGCTCCTCAAGGGGAGCCCCATGTAGAGAGCATTACAATAGTCCAGGCGGGAGGTGACGAGGGCATGAGTGACCGTGCGTAACGAGTCCCGATCCAGAAAGGGACGCAACTGGCGAATCAGGCGGACCTGATAAAAAATCCTCCCGGTCACGGCCGTCAAGTGCTCTTCTAAAGACAGCCGTGAATCCAGGAGGACGCCCAAGTTGCGAGCCCTCTCCGTGGGGGCCAATGATTCGCCCCCAATAGTCAGTGATGGCGTCAACTGGCTATATCGGGACGTCGGAAACCACAGCCACTCGGTCTTGGATGGGTTGAGCCTGAGCCTGTTCCTCCCCATCCAGATCCGTACGGCCTCCAGGCACCGGGACATCACTTCAAGGGCATCGTTGGGGTGATCCGGGGTGGAGATGTACAGCTGGGTGTCATCAGTGTACTGATGGTACTCCACCCCGAAACCACGGATGAACAGGAGAGGTGAGAGGACCGACCCTTGCGGCACCCCACATATGAGGGGCCTCAGGGTCGACCTCTGTCCCCCTGTCAACACGGACTGCGACTGGTCAGAGAGAAAGGAGGAGAACCACCGCAACACGGTGCCTCCCACCCCTAACTCTTCCAACCGGTGCAGCATGATACCATGGTCGATGGTATCAAAAGCCGCTGAGAGATCTAACAGGACCAGGACAGAGGAGCACCCCCTGTCCCGAGCCCTCCAGAGATCATCAACCAACGCGACCAATGCCGTTTCCGTGCTGTACCCGGGCCTGAAGCCCGACTGGAACGGATCCAGATACGTCGTTTCATCCAGGTGCTGGGGAAGCTGTTGCGCAACCACACTCTCAACAACCTTTGCCACAAAACGAAGGTTGGAGACCGGACGATAATTTACCAACATTGCCGGGTCCAGGGAAGGCTTCTTGAGGAGAGGCCTCACCACCGCCTCTTTCAAGGCGGCAGGAAAGACACCCTCACCCAGCGAAGCATTTATAATCCCCTGGAACCAGCCTCGTGTCACCTCCCGAGAAGCCAGCACTAACCAGGAGGGACACGGGTCCAATAAACAAGTGGTCGCGTTCAGTCTACCCAGAATCCTGTCCACGTCCTCAGGGGTCACAGGATCAAACTCATCCCAGATAACATTCTCAAGACCTGCCCCAGTCCCTCCCCCTGAGACTATCCAGTCGGAGTCCAGATCTTCCCGAATCTGAGCGATTTTGTCATACAGATACTGAACAAAATCCTCGGCTCTACCCTCCAAGGGGTCCTCCCGCGCTTCCTGGTGGAGCAGGGAGCGGGTCACCCTAAACAGGGCTTAGTATCTTAATTCCAGCTGTCCACTGCACTGCACTGCACTGAGTCCTTTGGGAGAAGGGCAGTATATAACTTAAATAAATAAATAAATAAATAAATAAATAAATAAATAAATAAATAAATGAATGAATGAATGAATGAATGAATGAATGAATGAATGAATGAATGAATGATGATGATGGTTGTAACTTCAATGATGGGTTATAATTCTGAGATTACTGTAATTTTAAATCATTGTTAAACAAACACTCATAAAATGAAGACTACCTGTATATTGATGAAAAATATTCATGAAAAATTCCTTTATGAAACAATTGTAGGATACAAAAATGAACAGAAATCTGTATTAGTTAATGTAGCAGTTATAAATATGATGTATATATTCAATATTGTTTAAAGCTTCTGGTCCATGGATTCTGATATTAATGGTACTTGTCAGACAGGAACTTTTTGATAATTGCTATTTCTCAAGACTTCTTTTATATATATATATAAATTCTGCTGCAGAGATTCAAATGCTAATAAACCTTTTCTTGGTCTTATTTGCCTATATTGTTTTTCTTCTATAATATAAAGAGTTTGCCTATGTACATTCTTGGGAAGAACATTTGTATTTTAAGAAATAACCTTCTCTAAATTAATCAGTGGCCTAATTCATACATAATATACCTATTGAAGAGAATATATGTAACTCAGGGTTGAACTGTGGAGTCCTTGGTTATCTCTAAGCTTGGTTGTTTTCTGCAATGTCTTCAAGAAAACAACTAAGCTCAGAGAGCACCAAAGACTTCACACATAATGCTAAATTACAATTCCTTTTAACTTGTGCAAGTAGGGTTCCATTCTGCCACACATAATGTATGGATTTTCATATCATATTAACTTATCATACTGATTTGGTTAACATTATGGTTCAGCAGTATGTGTGAACCAGAATGGTATCTAGTAAAATGTTTCAATGCATTCCTTTGTAGAAAAGTCTAAATAGAAAATAACACAAACTAAGTTGCTAAGCATTTCCTCTTTCCTTTTCAAAGGTTTGCTCCAAATTACTGCTGATGACTTTTGTTTCTACTATGCAAGAAAAGATGATGGTTTCTGCTTTCCAGATTTTCCAAGAAAACAAGTTCGAGGACCATCTTCTAACTATTTGGATCAAATAGAAGAATATGGCAAAGGAGAAGATTTAAGCAGGTTTCTAAAGATAAATATTTTTTAATTCACAAAGCCTGACATTATAGCTTGATAATGTGTTGAGTCAGTTTCTGCTTATGGTCCCTAGCTATGTCATCCAGATGTTGATTATTCCAGCTTTGGCTAAGAAACTGGTCTTTAAAGTACTGAATTCTTGCGTAATGCATACTTTACTAATCAGTCATAAAATTGTTAGATCAAATATATTGCAGATGTCTTATCTGAAATCTTATCAAAGTTACACGTTAATATAGCTCTTGCTTTCCTACTTATTCTTTTTACTCAATATTTTTATATTTTTAATTTCCATATTTTATTTACATAATTTATAATCTTCCTGATTTCACAAATTCCAAAAGGCAGTACAATCATTTATTATTAAAAATGGAATTATAGCATTTAAATGTAGTGCAATTAAAAAAAGATGTTTCTTAAATGTTTGATAATCATTGGAAATTAATGAGAAATTCAAGCATTGTTTTTAGCAATGAGAGTTTATGCTTATCATGAGAATGAGGTTACAAAATATCCAACAGTGGTGCAGTTAAAATGTCTGACTGTGAATGAAAGTAATTTCATTCAATTCAAATTTTAAAAAAAGAGGTTTTGCCAGGACCAATTCCTGCTTTTTAAGGGAGCCTAGGTCAGAAGACCTGTGTGAATTTTAATTTGGATCTTGCACTTCTTATAAACTGTATAAAGTGATGGTTAGTGACATAAGAAAGATCCTATAACAACCCTAGGAGATAGGTTGGGTTGAGACCACTGGGCAAAGTCACCCCATGAACGTCTGTGATGATTGTTTCCAACACCTTAACCACTTCCTATGTAATAAACAAGGTTTCCGTGTAAATAAATGTCAGTCGAGAAAGAGAGCTAGTGTGATATAGTGAGTAAGGTGATGGATTAGAATCATGGACACCTACTTGGATCAGTGATCATATGTAGTTAGTCTAATTTATCAGGATTATTCTTTATGACGGAAGGATTTCTGTGTATGTACCGACCAAAGCCCTTAAAGAAAATTAGGAATGCATAGAAACAAGTAAATAAATTAGTAGTTTTTGCCACAATCTGTTTTTTTTAAATATTTCTGTAAAGTTTTTTATATTTTGTAACATTTTTCTAATCATTGCACATCTTTTCATGTCCCTTAACATGAATTTCAAATAAACTATATGATAATCCAAATAACTAATTTGGATTCTAAAATCAGTTAGAGTACTTATGCAAACTATTGCTCATTTCTTTTTGGAGGGTTAGCAAATATTCTTGAACAATGTGGGATGAGACATATGGAGAATAGGGAATTAACATTCCACACTATTCATCCCAACCTTTCTGAGTGACTTTTGCTGGAGTGCATCTAGTTCCAGAAGAGAAGAGCAGACAGGAAACCATATTTATTCTTTAAGTAAAATTATCATAGGAACAAACTCTTTTTATGCAGAATAAATATGTTCATTTTTTCCTAATTTATAGTAATGTGTTTCTAACTTCTGTACTATCAGAAAATTTCTGGACAGAAAGTTTAGGAAGTAAATACACAAACAAAAGTCAATGGAAGCAAAGACACTTTTTTTAAGCAGATAGTATATTCTCGTGGTAGAGTCATATTGCCACTTTCTCAAGTCATTATCTCCAGGTCCACCTAATTTTTCTCCAAACTCTCAATATTATGTCCCCTTTTTATCTATGTTAAGTGCTCTCTCTTTCTACCTCCTCTTCTGTAGTCTTGTTCATTGTTTCTTTATGTGGAAAAAACAGGCTCTGAAAGTAACTAGTTAATCTCCAAACAATTAATATTTATTATTAATTTGTCAAATTTATAAGGCCACCCAACATCATCAAAATTCTGGGAAACATATGACAGAGCAAGAAACAATATAACAAAGAAAATAACAATGCATGTCTAGAAAATAAAAAAACATATTCAGATGAATATGTCCAAGCATGCAAAAGGCTTGCATCTCACTCCAACTCAATTGTTGGGGAAAACCCAAGTTTTAAAGACCTTTTTAATATAGTCACAGTACGGGCTGTACGATTCTTTGGGTTGATGATGTTCCAGGAGCAGGCACCATGACAGAGAAGGTCTACTTCCTGAATCCAATCAGATGATATTATTTCCATGTCTCGGTGTAAATTCCCATGGATAAAACATCAATGAATATTGTACACCAGCGGTCTCCCAACTTTTCTGGCTTGGTGGCCCAGTTGAGGAGTGGGCAGAGGTGAAGGTTCTGTGTGAGTGGAAGTTTCATTTGTGAGCACCCACCACTCACACAGCCCGGTTCTGAATGAGCCAAGGGCCAGTAGTGGACCGCAGCCTAGGGATTGGGGACTCCTGTTATAGACAGTTAACAAAAAACCTAGCTTATAAAAGAATGGCCAATCATCAGTTTAAAAAGCCATTTTTTAAAAGTGAAAGTTACTTTATCTTCAAATTGAAATATATCATGCTAAATAAATGCCAGCAATATATCACATTTTGTATTTTTTGCTATTAAAGATGAAAATTAAAATAATGTTCTTATTTGTTTCTTTTAGGAAACATAAACACAATTGCTTTTGCCTCCATGAAGTTGTAAGTGGTTTCAGACAACCTGTTGGAGCAGTACATTCTGGGGATGGATCACACCGTCTTTTCATCCTTGAAAAGGAAGGATACGTGAAAATATTAACACCCGAAGGAGATATAGTCAAAGAACCATTTCTGGACATACACAAAGTTGTTCAAAGTGGAATAAAGGTTGGAATTCCTTTTATTTACCATTGGGGACTTCCTTTCTTTTAAGTGTTACATTTTGCGTTACATTTTGTACTATTTCCAAATTTGCTTAATTTTAACTTTAGAAAGTAAATAATAAAACAGAAGTATTTTAAAATGACTTAAGTTAGTAGAAAGATAAAAGGCTTCAGTCTAATGTGCATTAATCATGATTAACATCCAACCACGTTTTGAACTCAGCTACTCAATCAGTCAACAGTTACTGTGCAAACTTTCCAAGTAAAGTATTCAATTTTCTTTGAGCATACAGCTATAAATAGTTGTATATAGTTATGCAGTTTAGAATTAAATAATTGTCCATCTCAATTAAAATGGCAGCTCTTTAGAAATTATTTCTATGATATAGATTCACCCTGTTTGTTATCAAATGCTGTTATATACAGAAGGGGGAGCTCTCACTGCATCAGCTATTTAAAAGGATAAGTCTTTTGCTTATATTAAAATCAAATTCTCCACTATAATTTACTTATTGAAAAAGTCATTTTCCTCCTTCATTTTGATTGTATGTGTCACAACATATTCCTTTTGAAAAACTATTTTGTTTGCAAAATTAAGTTAAACCTATGAAATTGGAAACTTTCATTAAAATAAATGGAATGGTTTTTATTAAATGATATTAACTGAAAACAGAATAGCTAAATGAAGCTGTTATACTTTAGTAAATGTATTAACAACTGAATAGTTTAGTGACTAAAGAAAATTCATGAAAAGGCATGTGCTATGTTAGGATTATCATAAAGCAATAGTATATTTTCTAATTCTAGGATTATTTTACATGATTGCATCAAAAAGGTATTTACCTGAAAGTACTATCACATATATTAGTGGTTTAAACTCTAGATCTATTTACAATAGCATGACGTTTAAATATTGAGATTAAAATTTAGATAAAAATCTATATTCAAATTAGTAACTGCAGTCTGATCTTATTTATATTCCTCTTTATTAATCTGAGTCAAGAGCTGGCATTTTAGTATATTATAAACTGTATGTTCCTTAAACTTGATTTCCTGACTTTTTAAAATAAGTTTTATGTTTTATGAATGGGGTTGTTTTGAATGATCATCATTAGGTTTTTGTGATTAAACCTGATATGTCATTTCATTGTAGGCTGCTTTGCTAAAAGTAATTATGAAAGAATATAGAAGTTGATAAGATGTGTGAAAACAATTTGCTGTAAGACTAGTTAACCTTTCCTCCTTAGGAAGTTTGAATAGTCAGATACTGAAGAAAACACATGCCATGGAAACTGACAAAGTGATTGTATAAAAATTATATTGTCACATGACCCAATAAATTATCCTCCAGATGCATTGGATTACAACTCTCCTAATTTCCAGGTAGTATTGCTACTGACAAGCCATGCTACTTAGAAATTATGGGGAAATAATCATAACTTTCTCCCACATGGTTGGAGGAAGCTATGATATTGTATTGAAATCAACCATTTAAAAATGATAATAGCATTTTAATCATAAATCATATAGAAACATAATGAAAGCATAAATCATCCAAGGAGAATGAGAGAACCTCCATGAAAGGGAAAACATATGTCAGGGAAGTGAGTGATACTGGAGAGAGACTGTTAAGAATATATGGGCTAGACTCCTTGACCTCAGCCACCTTATGCACCCCTCCAAGCTATGAATTGTTTTTACATGTCACAATGGCTTAAATTTTAATAGAAAGTTTCCCTAAATCTTGAACTACATCTGCTTCTTTGTTTCTTTCTACAACTGAATGCCACAGTGAAGTCAGTTACACAAAGTGACTTCTACCTTTTTTAACAAGCCAGTACAATATTTCTGTATAACTCCTTGTGTAATCTGAATAGTTTGCCACAATTTATTTATTGTAATTTATTGATAAAAGCAAAGATTATATATATATATATATATGTATATATATATATATATATATATATATATGTGTGTGTGTGTGTGTGTGTGTGTGTGTGTGTGTGTGTGTGTGTGTGTGTGTATATGTATATGTATATGTATATGTATATGTATATGTATATGTATATGTATATGAAAGTTTTTTCTCATTGTCCTTCTAAATTACATATACCTATACATTGGGTATATGTACTTTTCCAGATCATGTCAATAAAATATGTTTATTAAAATGCCAATACTGCACTTCAATAAATATATTTTATAAAGGAAATGTAAATATTATTTTTATTTTCATTTATTCACATTTCATATATACAACTCTCTCTCATTTTTATTGCTGCCTAAATGAATATAGTAATAATTAGACAAGATACTAGCTATGTAATCTCTCAAACATCCCATATAATGGGCTTCTCTCAGGTATCATTGTTAGGTCCTCTCATGTGTGCACATTCTATTACAAGTTTAAAAGGTGCATCTGCCCTTCAACTATCTATGTATTTGTCACATGGTCATGCACTAAGTATTTATGAATGGATCCCAAAAAAAAACAATTATCATGCCTGAAATGGAAATATGCAATAAAAAATGAATAGAAAGTCAATCCTTTCTTCCTTTCTAGGTCATAATGAAAGCCCTTTCTCCTTTCCAGTGATGGCTTTCAATAATGTAATAACATAGCTACTTATTATCTCCAATAGAAACTTCCTACATGCTTCTTGAATGGAAGATCATGTATGCAGAGACCATGGTTAATTTGTGTCATATCTCTGCTTCTCTCTTAAGATTTTGGTATCAGATCATTCGAAGATAATCAAAACTTCCTAAGAACAACTCCATAGCTATCATTTAGTACAATGCTAAGTGTGATTCACCTTATTGAAACAGAAGACATTGAATACACAAGTGACTTTCTAAAGTCACATTTCCTATAAATTCTAAAAGTAATTAAAATTGTTTATGGAACCAACGGCAGTTAAAAATATGAAACTTCACAATGTTATAAGTATTTTAGTTTATTATTTTAAAGGCGCCCCTTGAAATACTTGAATTATTCATTTTTAACAATGTAGGAATTTGTGACTCTTTTATATTTTAAAATAAAGGGATGCATTGCCATCTTCTCTAATTGATTGTCTAGGATCTTGAGACAACAGGCTTAAGCACTGGTGAATATTTGTAACTTACATGGTATGCATTAAAAAAAATTATGGAAAAATCGAATCCCAGACAGGACAAACTATTGTGTCAGTAGTTTTCTTTTCACTAACGCAGAGTTTACTGCATTTCCATACTATACACATAATCCAAAACTGATCTATTCAGAGAACAATGCAAAATATAGCCTAGATTCTAATGTTTTTAAGATTCATAAATAGTCTCATCTAAACTATAATTCAAATAGCAATTACAAAAAAATAGAATTGCAGGTATACTTTAAGCTACTTACTTGTTGAGCATTTCATCCCTTAAATTTGATAAAATTCATATTCTGTTCAAAAATACTATGATTGCTGAAAGAACGTGCATATGCAAAATAAGATGTAACATCTATCAAGTTATGTCTATTCTCTGAGTTCAGTTATCAGTATGACATATATATATTGCATTGTTCCTTTCTTATCAACTTTTAGAAAATAACTGAATATTTTAATCACCCATTTTCTTAAAGATCAGAAATAAGTTTTTATTTATTTATTTTATTTATTTATTTATTAATAAATTTATATATTCACCTATCTAACCAACAGCTACAATGGGCTGCACAAGAATCGCGTAAAAAAACCAGCAAATGTAAAAACAACAGATGTAAAATATAAAAAGACATATAAAAAGTACATGTCATAAAGTTCATAAACTAGATTTGAATAAGCTAAAGACATAATACTTTTAGCTGTCAATAATACATCTTGAGATTTATAGACATCTATAAATCTGAACAAGATCACTCTAATGAATGCTACTGTATGTAGAACACTTTGATGACATGTGGGCAGTATGTTTATGCTAAAGATTATAGAATGTTGATTTTGGGCCCAGTGTCTTAGACTAGAAGAATGTCCAGGAAGAATGATGATAATTCTTTATCATTTTACATGCACATGTGTAGGTTTAATGTCCTGTGTTTCCTCAAGGAGAATCCCCTGGTGCCAATGAACTGAGCTTAGTCCAAAACAAGTCTCTGTTTGGAAAGTGTAGTTTTCATTGTGGGTGTTCTTGAAATTGTATGCTTTATAACCTGTTATTATGGAGATGTGTGTAGTATGATCAAGACTGCCAGTTTCTTTTCTGTGCACTGTATGAATTAGAGCTGCATCCCACACACAGTGTTAGATAATCTATGTTTCTGTTTTGTTATATGTACAACTCAATTTTGACATTCAGCTATTTAAGAACTGTTCAGAATATCTTCTTATGATATGTAATTTGTTGTAGGCAGAGGAATTTTTTAGTCAGAAAAACCAGGTAAATGACATGTCATTTAAAATATGTATAATTAAAGAAAGAGTAAGAAAGTGGGAAAGAGGACAGAAGACAAATCTAATAGCCATATCATGGCATCCACTAGCAGGAGTAACCACCAACAATTTAAATCCAAAATATTGGGATTATGAGTCTTAACCACAGCATTTCCTCAATGTATTTAACAACTTCCTCTTTAAAAAATGTGACTCTCATCCAACCCACTGGAGATCCTGCACAATACTAGTAGACACAAATTGCTATAAGATATCTAAAATACCTTATGGTCTCTTTTACTATAATCTTTTCTTTCTTCATTTTGAACATATACTATAGAAAGTAGAAATATGTAGCTTTATTTCATATGATACTTTTATTGTTTTTATTTATATAATCATCATGGCAATTTTAAGAACACTTACTAGGGAGTATGAATTATTGACTTCAACTAGTTTTATTCTTAAGTAAACAGTGAAATTACAGTAAATCAGTATTTTTCAAACATATTTTTATTTTAATATGTCTTTGGCCCTTTTAAATCTGGACGTGCTCATCCTACTTATTAACCCTATGCTAATTTCTTTCACTTTAGAACAATTAAAAGACTTCCGTAGAAAAGGAGAGACAGAATTTTCCATTTTTCTTGTCAAGATGGTAAAGAGTACTCTATTTCCCCAAAAATAAGACATCCCCTGATAATAAGCCAAATCGGGCTTTTGAGCGCATGGCCAAGTGCTTATTTCAGGGTTCAAAAAAATATAAGACAGGGTCTTATATTCGGGAAAACACGGTAGTAAAGAGTGTATTGTGGTACTTAGTATCCTATTTGTGTGATTCTTTGCTTGTATGAATCCTGGAAAAAGCTGGATGTGGCTAACAGTATGTGGGGTTATTTCCACTAGTCATCATTTAGATGGGATATGGGTCAGCAGCTGCTATGGATACACAAGAAGATGAATAGACAAACATAAAGATATAGGCTCATCATAGTGAAGTACAACTTCTGATGATAAGATGAGAATCCATATAGTTTTCACAGAAATAGTATAGGTTTTTTTCTCTATTGCTTTATTCTTGTTACTTTTTGGTTTAGTTTACCTTCAGGCTTACAATGAAAAAAATAGGGAAAAAATAGAAAAATGTACCGTGTTTTCCTGAAAATAAGACCCTGTCTTATATTTTTTTGAACCCCAAAATAAGTGCTTGGTCTTATTTTCAGGAATGTCTTATTACTTTGGGGCACGTGGAGCAAGACGGGGCTCCTCTTGCCGTCTTACCTGATTTCCAGCTCTGTCTCCTTCACCCTAACCAGAGGAAATGGCAGGGACCGGCTGCTCATGCGTTTAAGTATTTTCGGGGAAGGCTTATTTTCTGGGAGGACTTATTTTCAGGGGGGGCTTATTTTAGCACATGCGCTCAAAAGCCTGCTTGGGCTTATTATCAGGGGATGTCTTATTTTAGGGGAAACGGTATGAGAAAACAAACCAATAAATTCAGACATTTCTAGTGATATAAAATGCAGATGCCAACATCATCCTTCATTTGGTAGAAGGAGGTAATATCTCAAGCAGCAGATCTTAAGGCACATTGGGGCAGTGAGGTATGAAGAAAACAGTACTTTGTCTGCTGTATGGTTTGCTTTTTCACTTCTCTGACTATTCAGCAGCCTGTCCTATCAGCTTTGGAACATGATTTGAAGGATGGCTATCAACTCTGACTCAGGAAGCAAAATGTTTTGGAGTACTTCAGGCTGTAACTCTGCAGTCATTTTTTTTTTTAATTTCTTTTTAGAACAGGTAGGAGGAATGGAAATACCTCCCCTTGAAGAGTCCAAAATTTCTGTCCCACATAGCTAACAGAATAGCCTGGCTTCTTGTTTTTTATTCTATTAGAGCCTGGTAGCACAGCTCTAATGGAAGGTTATGATGAAGCGAATGGTGTTTCTGCTTCTAATGTTTATGCGGATTGCTTAACTTGACAGGATAAATAATAGAAAGTTGATAAAGTCAGAAACAGCAGACTTTTTCTATTCTTCAAACCAAACACAAACTTTCAGTGATTAAATTAATACAGACATTTTGTAGTTCTAACACCAGGGAGGTCTGTTATGACATTGCAGAGGTTTATCTAATCTAGGAAGATCAGGTCTCTGAATTTACTTTCTTAAGGTATTTATAACGTGCTAGCCATCATAGTGCTTAGCACAGATGTGTTTGCTTTTCCTTGTATGGCTGTTCATACTTGATATAATCATAGGGAAATCTTTCTCCTTCATGAACATGATGTGCATTCTGGCATATTTTCAATTGGCGGAGTTTCAGCTAAGACCCACAATAGCTTTCCAAAACAAATAACTTTGGCCCAAATTTGCAACTTCTGACCAAAATGCAGTGCAGCTAGAATATTTCCCTGTTGTTTTATTTGTGCAAAGAATGCAAAAGCCACTATACGACCAAAAGTTTGCATATAGATAATCATGACAAATCTGGAAGCAAAGAGAGTTTAAAAAATAGTTTAAAAAAATATTTTTAAGATATTAAAAATCTGTCTTCAAAAAAAATGTTTTACTCCATATGGCAGGCTAATTACGTTCCCCAAATCTGATATTGTTAGGTTAGGAGTTTCCAGAATTCTTAACTATCATGGCCACAGATTAGGAAAAGCTGTAGTGCATCCCTATTCAGACAAATTTAAAACAACCCTTACCCATTGGCTTTAGCTAAATCAGCAATTTCGGTGAGGTAGATTTTTCACAGACTGTAAAGAACTTTAGAATTAGTCCCAGTGCATAGTCTGAGCATATATTATGTTGCCATATTACTAGAGCTAAGTAGATTTGAATCGACCTATATTTGGAGGAGAGGCAACTTATAAATCTAATGAATACAATCTTGCTTTCCATAATGAAGGGGCAATTGTATGAAAAGAAATGCAAACTGGGATCTAGGGCTCCTCTAAGAGTCTTACTCTAAAGGTAGTGTGGTTGACAGCTCAAGGTCATGGAAATTGTGTGCTGTCATATTGTGAGCTCATGTACGAAAGAGTAATTGATAACAAGTGAGCTCCATCCTCAACAAGTGCTACAAGAGAATGGCATTGCTGGCAGTCAGTTTCCATGGCCAGCATCTCCTGGAAGAAGCCTGTGAAATAGGCAAGTTGGCAGAGTAATAGGCAAAATGGTGCTGCCACTTCACCAAAGTAACAACTTCAGTAAGAATTGCAGCCGTGGAAAACTTTATCAATAGAAGCAGCAGAAAACCTGTAATGTGCTCATTGATGACAGAATTGGCAACACACAGTTGACATAACCTGGCTATTTTTCTGAGCTTCCCTTCAGCCTTTAAAAACAGCACTAAATTCTTATTTGAAAACTGGCAGTGCCATTTTAAAACATGCTAAACTTCTCTACATAAGAAATATTTATGGAAGCCAAGTATCTCTTTCTGCTGCAATCTACACCAATATAGCCCTGAAAGTATAGCCAGTAGGATGTGGCTGATATCAATTATTGACCATTATCAACCATATTAAGTATATTGTGTTCATCACAAAGATTGTGTCAGCAGACAAAGGAAAGCATTATTTTAAAACTGAAATAGCTGAAGACAACTTTAACCCCTTTCAGCTGACATGAAATGAATGCAACCATGAAGACGTGGCATCAAAATCTTGTTACCAGGGCATGTTTGTATTATGATTAGGGAACCATGAGACTGAGCCATATTGACAGCTGATAGTCAATTTTATTAACAATAACTTGCCATAGAGAAAATTAATAATCTTGTATTCAGTACACTATCTGTCTTCTTGTGACAAAGTACATCTATTCATAGAAAACCTCCCAAATTTAAACCCTGTCATCTTCATACCCATCTCTGAAACCCTGGAAGTCTGTCTACTTCTAAAACGGATCTGCAATAGGCATTCAGAGAAGCAATTACTGTAACTTCAGTTTTTAGCAGCTGTTTTACCATAAACTTAAGCTGTTTTCTAAAGTGTGTGTAAACAAGTTTTAAACTTCAAATGCGAACCACCCAAGAGATTATACAAAGCATAAAAGACTGTTAACAAGTTGCTGTGAAAATACACTAAATTAGGCCCAACAGAAAAACATATTTAAGGACTTTTTCATAGTCTGGAAAAAGGGACAGAAGGACTGGTGTTTGAAGTAAAAACACTCTATTAGAACGTTCAGCATTGCACCAGTTTAATTTCATTTGGTCTTATATAAATGTTGATTATATTTTATGTAGCCAATTTTTTTATGCCAAACCAAATTTCCAGATGGTTATCATATTATTTCCATCTTATTTGCCCATCAACTATCCTCACTGGCTCTGATGATCAGAAACCACAACAGAACTGAATGCATTCTTAAGTAATATGGAGTAAATATTAAGTATTAAGTAAATATTAAGTAATATTTTCAAGTTACAGACAATTGTGCAGCACTTTCTGTCTGCATATAGTTGAAGGCTGCAAAATTTCTGGACTGATCAAAGCTAATGATATAATTTGAAAGTTCACACCATCTTATATATGATTGTATAGAGATTTCATTGGAATTAGCTTGGAAGCTGCAGCTATTCAGAACATACTGTTAATACTTGAGAGGAAAGTGGACAGAAACATATAAAATGAAATTTAACATGGGGAAATGTAACATCATGCATCTAGGTAAGAAAACAAACATTTACAGGATGGGGAAACTCTGGCTAGGTGGCTCAGTGGCTAAGACACTGAGCTTGTCTATCAGAAAGGTCAGCAGTTCAGTGGTTCGAATCCCTAGTATAGGTCTCCTGTGTTAGCAAGGGGTTGGACTAGATGACCTCCAAGGTCCCTTCCAACTCTGTTACTGTTACCTTGGCTCAAGAACAGCACATGTGAGAAGGACATATGTGTACTAGTGGATCACAGTCTCAACATATCCCAACAGTGTCATTGAGCTGCAAAGGCCAATTACATATTGAAGAGCAAATCAAGAGAATGATAGAATCCAAATCACAGGAAATAATTATACCACTCTACTCTACTTTAGTAGGCTGCAAAGGAGTGTTACATTCAGGTATGTGCACCCCAGTTTAAAAATACACTGATAGACAAGCAAGCCTAGACAAGCAAATCTAAACAAAGCTACCAAAATGGTGAAAGCATTAGAAACCATGTCCTACAAGGAATAGTTAAAAGAGTTAGGTTTGTTTAGCTTGGAGAAGGTTGAGGGGAGATATGATAGCTGGGGTGTAGATACAGGTCACAACTTGGAATTTATAATCTCTCAGGTCCCTTTCGACACCATGATTTTCTGATTTCTATAGAGATAAATCAATTGGAAACATTACTCTTTATTTCTATTACTCTACATATTACTTTATTATGTTTCTATTCTGAAGAAGCTGCACTGACTGCCAGCTTTTCAGGTTTATCTTGAAATATAAGGCACTATATATTTTAAGATATATCTGACAAAGTCCATTCTTACAGATTTTTCTGGGCATAAAGATCCAATGAGGGAAATCTTGATAAAAATGACCCAATTCTGGAATTCCCTATGAAAAGTCACAAATAGTGTTGAAGCTTTATCTATTAATCTAGGCACTTTGTTGAATATGTGCTGTTGTTCTGTTAGGCTACTGATGGCCGGTGTTAAGTGTGTTTCATGATCCTTACACTGAATACTATTTATGTTCTATTTATAATTCAATTAAAATATGAAAAATATATTTTATTGATACAATATAATTTGTTATATTCTTGGAAAAAATAAAATATAGCTAGTTATTATGCTAGAATGAAAGAGATTTACCTTTTAATGTTGGCCATCTTGTATAAAACTTTAGCAATCCATAAAGAATCTCCTTGTAATCCAGATTTACTATCTGACTTTCCAGCTTTAGGTCATATAAATATAATTCTATATAAATAACAGCCTTATAAAATGAAATGAAATGCCTTTTTAATGTGAGTTATTTGAACATATACAGATGCATTAAGCTAAATGAACTTGCGGTGTGGAACCTAAACATATAGTAATAGTATTCTGATATATATAGCATTTCTAGTAATCTAATAAAAATGACCATCTATATTGTGATCCTATCTTTATCTTTTAATTGTGAACTATGAAAAAATATAATTTATTTTAATATATTGAAAGTGATTTTATACAATATGGCTAATTTGATTAACAACTGGAAGCTACTATATAGACAGAATAACTCTAGTTCCCATCAAATGAAAATTATGTTGCATGCCACAATTAACTCTACACCATTCTCCTTAAAGAAAATTCATATTCGAAGAAAAAGATAAAATGATAGGCTTATTTCCTATACTAAAGTATTGCAATACTTTAAAAAATAATCAGATCAGGGGACCTTGTGTTTTCCACAAAGAAAATATGATTGATACTTCAACATGTTTCTACCACTACTTATCACTACAGTTCCTTTCCTCATGGATATTCAGCAATCTGATATTCCATCTTGTATGAAAACTGTATTTAAGAGTAAAATATTTATGTAGATGAGTTCATGGACATGGAAGCCAAAACACGGATATGAAGAATTTTGTGCCTCTTGGCTATCTGCCATTCTGGTCACTCAGATCAATATCCCATGACTTACTTTTATAGCAATTAAGGTAGATATCTTTTAAACATATGAAACTATACTCTCAATTCATAGTGTATTGTGTAGCTGAATGTATATAGTTCGGGTGGAATATAATTGGGGTGCAAAATTTTAAGTCAAAGTATTGATTTTTTCAAATTCTTTGCTATGTATTTACTTGCTTTCTATTAGTATCATTATCATTACGTTATGTGCAGAACACATTGAGTAGCGAATGTTTTCCACTGGTTTTGATCATTTGCAGCATCTTTGGCATCATCCCAAGGAACATTAATAATCTTAAGGTCTTCCATACGTGATTGGCACCAAGTTTTCCAAGATTGATTTCGTTTTCTCTTTCCTCTAGAAAGTATCCAATATATTGCAATTCTTGGATGCTGGTGTTTAGGCATATATAAGATATGGCCAACAAGCCACATTCGATGTTCATTCACATCTATTAGTATAGTTGCCTTCAAATGCTGTTTACTAGTTTATATGTACTATGCAATAGCAATAATTATATAGAGAAAGGTTTATACAGTATCTTTTCAGGAATATTTCCTGGATATTCAAAATACAGTAATTTATCGTGCTGTATTAATTATTAGTATCAATATATGTTAAAGGATTATATGGTTCTGTAATGTAGAATAGGTAAGCATTGGCAAACACTGCTTTGGATATATACATTGCCTGTTTTAGGTGCTTTCACAAAATGTCTATTCATAAAATAGCTGTCTCAGTTGTGGACAATCAAAAAACATTTTCTAGAAAGCAAATTAGCAGTGTTGCTTTCCATCAAATCCTCAACCATCTTCCCTGAACACTTTTTACCAATCCAGATTGTCTTAGTACTTTGGAAGGCAGGCAATTTCACTTCCAAATAAAACTCTGGGTTGTAACCACCTAGCATTTTATTCTCTAAGAATATAAAGCCTATATTCGTTCCAAGGACCAAGGGTATGTGTAGGTAGACATCTCATAGTATATGTTTGGATTTGTTAGATGCTCAAATTATCTTTGCTCACAGCTTAGCTGGAAACAGATCCTTCTATAGCCCATTATAAAGTCCCATCTTTCTCTTCTGGAGAAAACAAGCAGCAACACTTTGCAGGAACACATGTTTCCCACTTATTTTTCTTCTGCCTCCAACAACTATTCTTTTTCTTTCCCAAGAATGCCAATAATTATTTTAAAATTGACTTCTTATTTTCTCACTTTGTGTACAACTGGTTGGGGCAGAGTAGGGTCATGGATATTTGCTACATTTTCTGACAATCACTGCTAATATCTGGCTCTACGCACAGGGGGGGAAACACACTGGACCTGGTTTTTGTCTCTGGACAGTGGTTGAGTGATCTTGAGATAGGGGACATAGTCACTGAGCCCTTGTCATGGTCGGATCACTCTCTCCTTCGCCTTGACCTTCGAACCGCGGTACCCCGCCGCAGGGAGGCGGAACCGGTAAGATGGTACCGCCCCAGGCGCCTGATGGAACCTGATAGGTTCCAAAGGGAGCTTGGGCCAATCCCCGAGGATCTTGCACACGCCTCGACTGGAGACCTAGTGGCCGCTTGGGATAGAGCGGCCGCTGGAGCTCTGGATCGAGTCGTGCCTTTGCGGCCTCTGACCTGGCACCGTACTCACCTGGCTCCTTGGTTTACTGAGGAGCTGAGGGAGATGAAGCACCGGAAAAGACGCCTAGAGAGTAGTTGGAGGGCTAGTCTTTCTGAATCGGACCGGACACTGGTAAGATCTCATATTAAGAATTACCTAGTGGCGATAAAAGCAGCAAAATGTACTCATTGTGCTGCTCTTATTGCGTCATCAGATAATTGCCCGGCCGCCCTGTTTAGGGTGACCCGCTCCCTGCTCCACCAGGAAGCGTGGGAGGACCCCTTGGAGGGAAGAGCCGAGGATTTTGTACAATATCTGCATGACAAAATCACTCAGATTCGGGAAGGTCTGGACTCCGACTGGGTAGGTCCAGCGAGGGTGACGGGGGCAGGTCTTGAGAAGGTTATCTGGGACGAGTTTGATCCTGTGACCCCAGATGACGTGGACAAGATTCTGGGTAGACTGAATGCAACCACATGTTTGTTGGACCCGTGTCCCTCCTGGTTAGTACTGGCTTCCCGGGAGGTGACGCGAGGCTGGCTCCAGGGGATTATAAATGCTTCGTTGGGTGAGGGTGCCTTTCCCGCCGTCTTGAAGGAGGCGGTGGTGAGGCCTCTCCTCAAGAAGCCTTCCCTGGACCCGGCAGTATTGGCTAATTATCGTCCAGTCTCCAACCTTCGCTTCATTGCGAAGGTTGTCGAGAGTGTGGTTGCACGACAGTTTCCCCAGTACCTGGATGAAACGTCGTATCTAGATCTGTTCCAGTCAGGCTTCAGGCCTGGGTACAGCACGGAAACGGCATTGGTCGCGTTGGTTGATGATCTCTGGAGGGCTCGGGACAGGGGTTGCTCTTCTGTCTTGGTCCTGTTAGATCTCTCAGCGGCTTTTGATACCATCGACCATGGTATCATGCTGCACCGGTTGGAAGAGTTGGGGGTGGGAGGCACCTTTTTACGGTGGTTCTCCTCCTTTCTCTCCGACCGGTTGCAGTCTGTGTTGACAGGGGGGCAGAGATCGACCCCGAGGCCCCTCATATGTGGGGTGCCGCAGGGATCGGTTCTCTCGCCCCTTTTGTTCGACATTTATGTAAAGCCGCTGGGCGAGATCATCCGTGGCTTCGGGGTGAAGTACCACCAGTACGCTGACGACACTCAGCTGTACATCTCCACCCCGGACCACCCCAATGATGCCCTTGAAGTGATGTCCCGGTGCCTGGAGGCCGTACGGATCTGGATGGGGAGGAACAGGCTCAGGCTCAACCCATCCAAGACTGAGTGGCTGTGGTTTCCGACGTCCCGATATAGTCAGCTGGCACCATCGCTGACTATTGGGGGCGAATCATTGGCCCACACGGAAAGGGCTCGCAACTTGGGCGTCCTCCTGGATTCACGGCTGTCTCTAGAAGAGCACTTGACGGCTCTGACCGGGAGGATTTTTCATCAGGTTCGCCTGATTCGCCAGTTGCGTCCCTTTCTAGATCGGGACTCCCTACACATGGTCACTCATGCCCTTGTCACCTCTCGTCTGGACTATTGTAACGCTCTCTACATGGGGCTCCCCTTGAGGTGCACTCGGAGGCTCCAACTGGCGCAGAGTGCGGCCGCGCGGGTGGTTATGGGAGCAACGTGGAGCTCCCATGTAACACCTCTCCTGCGCGAGCTGCACTGGCTCCCGGTGGTCTTCCGAGTGCGCTTCAAGGTTCTGGTTACCACCTTTAAAGCGCTCCATGGCTTAGGACCTGGTTATTTACGGGACCGCCTGCTACCACCAATAGCCTCCCACCGACCAGTACGCTCCCATAGAGAGGGGCTCCTCCGGGTGCCGTCGGCCAAACAATGTCGACTGGCGGCCCCCAGGGGGAGAGCCTTCTCTGTGGGGGCACCTACAATCTGGAACGAGCTCCCCCCGGAGATACGGAGGATCCCGGATCTGCGCACCTTCCGCCGCGCGCTTAAAACGTTTTTATTTCATCAAGTTGGCCTGGCCTAAATCTTCTCCCTTTTAAAATTTTAAAATTTAAATTTTAAATACTAATTTTAATTTGTTTAATTATGGGATATTTTTAAAATTGAGCCAAATTGTTTAATCTGTTTTAATCTATTTTAAATTTTGAATTCCTGTGTTTTATCCTTTGGCTGTTCACCGCCCTGAGTCCTTCGGGAGAAGGGCGGTATAGAAATCTAATAAATAAATAAATAAATAAATAAAAATAAATATGATTGCTAATTTAAAAACTTTTATCTTTGTTTCTAAGGCAGTTTATATAATTGCACTATCTTGTATCTTTTACTGATAACACAGCAAGAATTTTTCTTCCGGCTGTGGGTTGAAAGCATATTGGGCTACATGCAAGAGCCATCAAAACAATTCTCTGTGTGATATATTCAACATTTAGTTTGTTTTGTTGCAAAAAATAATATTTGCTTGAATAAATTAGCTCTAAGTTATTAGTTTCTCAATAATATTATGGCTTTCTCAGTTTGTAATATATTTATTGACAATTGTTTTCCTTCAGAATACATGTGAGAAGCATAATTTACCCTATCACTCTTTTTTAGGATTAAAAAGGTTCTTGACAAATTATGAACATTCTAAAATACTCAATTTGAATTGAGGAAATAAATGTAAGTTTTGAAAGGACCATTCAAAATTGATGATTTTTTTCCTGGGAGTCATAGCACCAGCTAATAATTTCATTGTAAATTTCATTTTTAATAAAAGGTAGCCAGAAGTAGCCTAAGGGGGAAAATTAGGAAATTAAAATCTATATGAATAGCACACATGATTAAACATACTATTATGTATGGAAAATATGAATTAAAAACTGTACAAAGTAAGCAAAGTTGTATATGCACTTCCAGATATTATACAATGCAGAAATGAGACTGTAAATTTAAAGTTAAGTATGTTACACCATATTAATCTGACCTGCAATATTAAGAGTATAATACATAATGAAATACTGAGTGCAGTCTTATACCTGTTTACCCAGATACAGAACCTATTTAGTCAAATGAAAATTTCTTCCAAGTAGATTGCTGTCAAATTTCAGCTTCATGTTTTTAAGTATTTATATGAAGAAAGGCTATTAAAAATGAAACCTCAGGAACAAGCAATTCTCTGAATAAACCAAGAATTTACAATACATCTGTTGTAATAGTCTGTGGTACAGTAACTTGAATATTGTATCAACATTTAGAACCTGAGACTCAAATTCATAGTGAGGGTGGGGCAAGTTGTGCAGTGTATACCTCTGTTAGAAGCCACAGTGTTTTCATGCATCATACCATGAACACAAATATCCTTAACATATTCAGGAAATCCACTTCCTCTCTAATGAAGTTTTTTACAAGTACACTCTATTATATTTTTAAACTCTTTAAGTGGTTATATCTTCAGTTCTATTTTCGTCTAGGAAAACCTGGCCAATTAGATTTTAAAATCTGAAACATCACTGAAAGCAAATATAGTTAATTCAGTAAAGGGCTCTGTTTATTAACAATGCATTATTATTATTATTATTTGTCTTCTATGACATTACTGTAGGACAGAACAGGGTGTGCTGCTAGGTAGGGTTACTGGGCAACAAGCTATTTTTCATAGAAAATAAATGATGGTGAAGCAACAGTGTGGGCTGCAAGCAGCAATAACTCAGCACGAAATAATGTCTTTTGTAGGGATTTAGAAAAGAGTTCAGCTTTTCTCAAAATTCCCTGGAATATAACGGTCTCAGATCCAATAGATAAATATGCAATTTAAATTAACTTGGATGTCTTATAGTCAGAACTATAGAAATCAAATAATAATAACTTTAATCAAACTTTTGTTTAATGCTTCTAAATCTCCCCCTTTCCCATATTACAGAAAGAACCCATATTTTTGGACCAATCTTTGATGGGTGCTCCAGGGTTTATAAATGCACTCCTAGTCATTTGTACCTTTTCAGCTCTTGGCATAAAGAAAATGGTTTTGGCCTAAAATGGGGTTTCATTATATTTGATGTTTGCAGATGAAAAAGTAAAGGAAAAATGAGGAAAGGAAAAAAGAAAAGAAAATGGAGATGGAAAACACAAAAACCAAATAACATTAATAAGCATTATAAGAAAATATTGAACTTTAGAGTAGTTAACTTAATAATAAAATCGTACAATTTATCATTGGAAACACAGATATTATTACTGGAAAGTAGCCAAAGTTTTACACAGGCTTTGAAAGGTACTAAAGATTATTGGGAGAACTTGAGCAGTTAGACTCATAAAAGAGTAACTCTGAAACTCATTTACAATTATTAAAAAAATGAAGCAACTAAACTCGCAAAGCTGCTTAATATAGTGAAATTATTTTCATGTTACTTATTTGTATTTCACCTTTATTATTTTTACAAATAAGGCAGCAAACATATCCAGCAAACCATTTTTAATGCAATATTTGCCTGAAAACATGCGGTATGTACATTTTTGAAAGTAGTATGTTATACTAAAATTAGAGGGCTGTTATTATGAATAAACATTTATGATCCATATGATTAATGAAATAAAAATATTAGCATACAATTTATCTTCAAAAAATCAAGGCAGTTATACTATTCAAACAGTAAGCAAAAATATATAATCTACATGAGCAGGAATCAGCCCTAGACATAGAAAAGTGAAACATAAACAGTTTTTAAAACCAAAATTAAAACCAGGAAAGCAGAATCACCATGATTTTGAAAGAATACAGAAGCAAAGTAAGAATAAATAAGATTGATTGATTATTTGATTATTATAAATAGAAGGAATCATGAGATTTAAGGGTTGGAAGGGATCTTTGATATAATCTAGTTCAACCTTCCCCTTACCCCAGGACTACAACATCCCCAACAAACCACCACCTAGCCTCTGTTTACAAATCTTCAATGGAAAGTCACCTCCCCCTACAAGTCTCTTTCACTGATAAACAGCTCTTACCATTTGGATTTTTTTCTGATATTCAACCAAATCAGCTTTCTTGTAAATTAAACCCATTGTTTCTTTTCCTGCCTTCCACAAATCTTCTATGTAACATCCCTTTAGGTATCTGTCATATCTCCTTTCCTTCTTTGTCCAAGCTAAACATACTCATTACTTCCAACTATTCCTCATTACTCTCTCCTTTCATACCTCTTAGTATGCTAAAACCTATGCAGTTTTTCAAGTTTGTCAATGTTCTCCCTAAACCAAAAGGCCCAGAACTGGTCACAGTATTCTAGGTGTAGTCTATGTAGAGCAAAATAGGAGTAAAAATATTATTTATCTTGATTTTGACAGCATATTTCTATTGATACGATCTATAATGGGATTTGCTTTTCTGCATCTACATCATAATTTTGACTTTAGACATATGTCTAGCTTGTGATCCATTTAATCTTTTTCTGCATGCACTGCTCCCCAATGGGATCCAACCCATTTTATACTTGTACTTTTAATATTTCCTACCACATGTGGGATTTTGCATTTGTTTCCACTGAAATTCATCGTGCTAGTTTCTACCCAGCATCCAGCTTGTCAAGATACTCCCGAATCATGGTGCTTTCTTCTAAGATGATTATTACTCACATTGTACACAAATATATTAATGTGTTGAATAGTGCAGGATCTAAAAAAGAGTTCTGTAATACGTCATTTGACACTTCCTTCCATCTTGAAATCCGTAATGGAAAATAAACTGTTTATCCCCCACCTGAAAGATTTGCACATTTTAAAACATCATAAGTATTTATGTACTTGCACCAGGCGTCTTAGAGTTGATCCTGTTAAACTTTATGAGCAAATTCCAAACATTTATTTTTATATTTATTTAGGTCCACACAAGAAGGGTTTTGTTTTAGCTTCTAAACTATTACATTTTATTTTGTATAGAAAAACTTCTCCTAAGCCACCTTAACTCCTCCCTTCCTTCCTTCCTTCCTTCCTTCCTTCCTTCCTTCCTTCCTTCCTTCCTTCCTTCCTTCCTTCCTTCCTTCTTAGTAGTCTTTCAACTTTAAGTGGCCACTAAATATGATAAACAGTCATTGAGATTTTGCAGGAGGGAAAATTATTTTCAGCCTGAAGCCTTTTCCTTAAAGACATTTTACACTTTTGCAAACTTGTTGGTTCTTTCAGGCTCTGACATTTTCTTGTTCTATGTTGACTGCAATTGTTTTGTTTCAAAAGGATAATACAGAAGAATTCTTAATATATTTATATAAAGACTGAATGCAAAAAATGGTATTTTCTGAAAAGCAATATCACTTTTATCAGTCATATGATATACAGTACAACTGTTATAATATATTATGAGCATCAAAAGGACCTTGTATACTTCACAGTTACAAGTAAAAGCATAGCTTTTCGTCCAAAATTGAGCTGTATGCTCTTCTGAATATATGTATGAAGTAGTTTAGTAAGTTTTTTCAAACTCATGTTATTTATATTTAGCACAAAATTTTCTGCTACTTCACCACAGTTCATCACATGAACACTTTCTTACACAATTTGAATAAAACTTAATTTCATTTCATTTCCATATATATATTTAAAGTAAATTGTACATACAGGCAAAATTGTTCTTACTGATTTGGCTCACTCCCAATCTCCATCCTTAAAATAACATTGTGGAATAAAGTCAGAGATAGTGAAAGGCTCAAGGTGACAATAATCATCGCAACTTATCAGGGGCTGGAACAATAAGAGCAATGATAGCAGTTTGGCCACACAGAATTAAGGTGTTGTGACCCCTACTTGCAGCATTTACTGAGGCAAAAGGAGAAAGGACCAGCTGAGTCAGTTAAGTGGAATGGAGTCTTTGATTTATAAGTCATTATCACTTTCCATGAATTGCCACCCTGGATCTGTATCAATTCTAGCCTGATGTGTCCATGTGTATTTCAGCAAAGATGGTTTAATATACAGCAGATTTTGTTAATGGAGCAGATGCCATGCAGAAGGTATTCTTTACAGCAAACAGGAAATATGTCTAAATATAACATAAAGTTTGAAAAATGGAAGGATTATATTAATGATGTCACACATTACAAATATTATTTGTACTTGCTAGGTTATTTCAAGGGAAACTATAACAATGACATCATAATGATGGCTGACTTTTATTAGTGTTTTCCCTGTCCCTTTTTTTGAAATTCTAGACTGTTATAAAAGAAAACAACATTCAAAATGTTGCCTCCGCTCTTGTAATTGGCTTTAACTTACCACAGTTTTAACAGGAAACTGTGTTCCGTTTCATTTTTCAAAAAGGATAAAACTGAACTGAAGGACTAATAAATTGCAGTGAGGAAGAGGAAGAAACAATCTTTTCAAAGTTTGGTTTCATTGCTAAAGTTCAATTTGGGAATAAGAACACTGTATCTGAGTCTTTTATGGAAGCAGTTTTCGATTTTTTTAAATCCAAATATCTCCTTGTTTTATCACTCTTGGGGAAAATATAGTTTATGTCAGCGTTCCAGAAAAACCCCAACTCCAAGTAAAGACTCTGAAGCAAGCATTTTTCAAAGTTCTATTTACTAGAATTGGTAAACTGGCACATCTGGGAAAACCCGAATCTGAGACGTCCGGGTTTTCCGTCAGTAAATCAAAACCTCCCAAACCATCCCTTCATTCCTCAGTCGATCACATGCTCCAATCAACAGCCGTCCCATATCGAGACATCACTCCGACCACTCCTTCTCCAGATGCAGGATCACCCTGACCTTGACCGACACGAAGAATGCTATTATGTCTACAGACAACCCCTCTACTAAATCCCCCCTCCTACTTTCCCACACACAAGAAGGTGGCAGCATGGAAGCTTCTGGCCTAATATGGCTTCCAAAGCTGACAGTTTAAATTTAAATCTCTGGAATGAAAAGACGAATAAAATAAGCAAGCAAACAGTATCATTATTTAAATCACACTCAAGCAAACAAATAATAAATGGCAGAGGATGTCTGCATCTGCTTTTGTTTTTGCCTGAAAATGAAAGGATTACAGCCCTGGTTTTGGGCAAGCCTATTGAGAAGAATTCTGCAACTGGATCAGCCCTAACTGAAAAGGCCTCTGATGTAACTGAATAGTATTCTTAGAAGAATGTTCCACTAAAGAACTTAAAACAGGATTGAATAACCAAGGCCCTGGACTACAGATAGCCCCTGGATATTTGTGTATGTGTCTGTGTGTCACATGGAAGTTGTCTTTCATTACATAATTATATGCTGTCAAAAACAAGTCCAATTTGTGATAGGCTTCTTTACACTTGTTATGACTGATGCATTCTCTGTTGCCCTCACCTTCCCAAACTATTGCATGGATCACAGCTACAAAATTACCATTTCTCCATATTAAGGCAAAGACAACATTTTTGACTCAAAGTCCCAAATGTTTTTTCTAAAAGGCAACTGGACTTTCTTGATTTTTTTTTTCTTTCAAAACATTTCACTTGTCATCCAGTTCAGAACTGAAGAAGCTTCTTGGATGAAAAGCAAAATGTTTTCAAAGAAAATTTGTTGTCCTTATTCTTCAGAAAGGAAAATGAATTATATTACAACTAATACTGCTCAAAGTCAATGTAGTAGAATAGTACAATTATTCGGATAAAGGGCTTAGGCAAATTATTGAATATGTTCACAGAGTTATGTGAGTCGTACTGTTCCACAGAACTTGAGAAATATACCATACAATATGGTAGAAACTTTGTATTCTAAATGAAACAAAATGCTGAAAATAATATTGCAAAACAAGTATATGAAGATACAAATTAAATATCTAGCATATTGATTGTCCCAGGGAAAAATGTTAACAAAACCCTTATTTATTTTGGTATGAAGCTAGTAAACAAGACTATGCAAGTTACACAGTTTCAGGTGTTGAGCTGGCAAATACAGTTGACATCAGAATCACACAATTTTCAACATTTATTTATTTATTTATTTATTTATTTATTTATTTATTTATTTATTTATTTATTTGTTCAATTTATATGCTGCCCTTCTCTGAAGACTCAGGGCGGCTTACAATGCACTTATAGCAATAGCCTTCATTCTTTTGTATATACCTGCTTAGTAGGGCTTTTGACCCGCCCCTAAGCGGTGTTCTTTTTTATAAAAAGTCAGCTTATTGCCCCCACAATCGGGGTCCTCATTTTACCTACCTCAGAAGGATGGAAGGCTGAGTCAACCTTGAGCCTGGTGAGATTTGAATTTATAGTAATTGCAGGCAGCTGGCAGCTAAGTGCTACTTAACAGCACTTTAGTCCGCTGCACCACCAAGGCTCTTGATAATTTTATTAATAGTATAGTCTGAATGTTAAATGAAGAAAAGAAAGCCAGTTTAGAACAAATGGTGTCTGCATCAATTTATTTTATTTTATGTTATATTTTTGTCATTTTGTTGTTGATTGTTTACTTTATTCTGTGTTTTAATTCCATATTAGCCAGTCAGAGTAAGGCAGTCAAATAAATAAATAAGGATATAAGCATTTCCATAATATTAAATGATTGAAGTTATGGAACTAAACTATTTTTGTCTCCATTAAAGCAACTGTGAATTACATAATTCTCCATTGGTCTAGCATTCAACATTTTAGCAAGAGAGTAAAGCAAACTCAATTTGATGTATTAGTAACATATCTTGTTTAATTGTTGATATGATCATTGTAAAAATAGAAACTTTATAAATCTCCTTTAAAAGTGTCATTTTTAAAAAGTTTGACCCTTATGTCAAAACAAGCTGTTGCATAATTGGTAAGGAAAATCACATGGTCAAAACTTAATTTTTAAAAAATTTATGATTGTTTCTTGGTGGTCCAAACCACTAAGTTCCACTTCATAATAATATTACTAACTTGTTTAAATGTTTGTTGTATTAAAGGTCAGGGCAAGTTCTTATTTAGACTTACAATGGGAACTATATACTATAATACCAGATAGCAGTAAAACCTTAAGCAATGAAGTCAGGCACTTCAGTGTTATATTTCATTCTAATGATTTGAAGATAATCTCTTCAGCTGCATGACCACTATATTAGCTACAGTCCATTAAAAAACTTTATGGAAACAGGGAGTCAGAAATTATATTGTGTTATTCTATTTGTCATTAGTAATATTTTGATTGGTCAAAGCCCCTAACTGTTTCATTATTATCTTTCTACTTTTGTGTTTATTTGCAGCAAAAGATGACAAAGAGCATCCTGCTTTTTGATCATAAATTAAATAAAATATCTACGACTAGAATATGTGCCATGAGGACCTTCTATTAGAGGAACTATAGAAACTATTATTTCTAACACAATTTAAGGAACATAAACTTAGATTTCCACTATGATATTTTTTTTTCCAAACACGGTAGACAATGTAATTCAGGTAGTCCTTGACTTACAATCGCAATTGGAACATTGCTAAGTGATGCATTCATTAAGTGGGCTAGGCCCAACTTTATGACCTTTTTTGCTGCAGTCATTAAGCAAATTGTTTTCCCCCATTGACTTTGCTTATTGAAAACCCATTGGGGAGGTTGCAAATGGCGACCTCGGGATCTTGCAACATTTGTCACTAGATGCCGACTGCCAAGCATACACGTTTTGTGACCACCCAGATACTGTGACAGTTGTAAGTGTGAGGACCAGTTATAAGTCACTTTTTCACACAATTGTAACTTTAAATAGCCATTAAATAAATAGTCATAATTCAAAGACCTGTACAATGTGGCACTAATGTGAAATGACCCTGTGACCAACCTCTTTCATGTTTTCTAGTGCAGCACCAATTAAAGCCTTTGCAATAGAAGGTCAAACCCAAATTCTCACTCACCTATAAAGTTCACTGATCTTTTATTAACTTCTCTCATCTAACCTAATCTGACCATAAATTATTTTCTTTTCTCATTACCACAATTGATCTTTATTGCACAGTGATTTTAACAACTATATTGTAGCACAATAATAGAACATCCCAACCCCAAATTATTGTAATTTCTATTTTATGTATGGAAGCAAAATTTCATAATTCTATTGCCATCAGATTACTATAGCTAATCATTATAGTGCATGACACATAATTATATTATTAACAGTTTATCCTCAACAGTTTTCAAGGACAGAGTTAAGAAGACTTATTTTGACAGAGATTTTTGCCTTGAAATGATGGAGTGTCTGAATATCTGGCCCACATTTTATTATGTTATAATGTCTCTAGAGATTTGTACAACCAGGTAACAATGCCTCCTATCAATTTTTTTACTGGATAATCTGACAAATTTTATTAATGCCATTTTTGTTCAACCAATTATTTAATGTATCATTTACTGTAGCCAAATTATCCATGCCAGCAAAGAGAATTTTCCATCTAACTTTTGAAAGTTTTTTCCCTGTTCTTTCTCATTCCTATATATTCCAGAAAATTATATTTTTTGTATCAGAATAATTTCAGTTTAAAAAGCCAAATTGACTTGTCATTTATGTCTTACTATCTGACACCAATATGCCTGTGTATAATTAATACTTATAATCATAAGAATTGCAAGACTGAAAGAACTTAGAATGGTGACCACATCAAAACTGCATTGGTGCAGTATGTAGCAGTGCATCTTGAAGAGGAGTTAGAGACTTATTCCTGATTTCATAGGCCTATATATTGCAATAAACCAAGGAATAAATTATAACACCACTGTACCACTGTAAACTCAGTCATATGTATGCCATACTCCATGGTTGCATCTGTACATAAAACTAATATCTAAAAACACCAAATGAAAGCCAAGGGAAGCAAGAGGTGGGTATTGCCTCCTAAAGACTATGTTGATTGTCCATCCTTGGTTCGGGGGGGGAGAGAAATTGTCCCCCTCAGAACGGGCTCACAATTTGGGTGTCCTCCTAGACTCATAGCTAAGATTAGAGCAACATCTGACAGCTGTGGCTAGGGGGACCTTTGCACAGGTTCGCCTGGTGCACCAATTGCGACCCTACTTGGATCAGGAGGCTCTCCTCACAGTCACTATGGGCCAAATTTAATTATTTTAAATCTATTTTTAATCGTATTTATGTATAAATGTTTTTATTTTGGCTGTTCACCGCCCTGAGTCCGAAAGGAGAAGGGCGGTATAGAAATTTGAATAATGAATAAATAAATAAATAAACTCATGCCCTTGTCACCTCACGGTTAGATTATTGCAACGCGCTCAAGGGCTACCCTTGAAAAAGTGTTCGGAGACTACAGTTGGTCCAGAACGCAGCCGCGCGAGCTGTCGTGGGTGCACCTAGGTACACCCACATTACACCAATTCTCCGCGAGCTGCACTGGCTCCCTATTGGTCTCCGGTCATAATTCAAGGTGTTGGTTATTACCTTTAAAGCCCTACATGGCTCAGGGCCATGTTATCTTCGAGACCGCCTTCTGCCACATAGCTCCCAGCGATTGGTAAGACCCCACAGAGTTGGTCTCCTCCAGGTCCCGTCAGCTAAACAATGCTGGCTGGCGGGCCCGCAGGGGAGGGCCTTTTCTGTGGCTGCCCCAGCTCTCTGGAACCAGGTACCTCCTGAGCAACCGGACCATCCCCACCCTATTGGCCTTCTGAAAAGTGGTGAAGACCTGGCTTTTCCGGCAGGCCTGGGGCCGTTGATCTCGCTCTTGTGATCTGGCAAGATCCGGCCATGAATGGCGTGAATGAGTTTTCAATGTTTTTAATGTTTTTAATTTTTAAATGTTTTTTATAATGATTTTTTAAAATTATTGTGAACTGCCCTGAGTCTGGAGAGGGGCGGCATATAAATTGAATTAATTAAATTAAATTAATTAAATTAAATCTCCATATACTCAGCTACTAGGTCAAGTTAGGCATTGTTAGGAGAAGTATATGCCAATCAGCACATCTGTACTAAATTATTAGCTAGATTTTAATCTTTTGCAAGCAGATTGTACTTCTGTAGAATTTTAGTACCTGAAAAATAGTAAGCAGCATTCTGCTTTGCAAGGTAGATGGGTGATACTACTGAAGAGCAGGTCTCCAAGGGTGACATATATTTTTAATGTGAACTGGACCTTTGAAGCCTTTCTGTACACAGTGTAGAAGCCTTACACTGCGTATACTGTATGTGGAGACCAGCTTTTCGATATCGTATTCAGCATGACATGGAAAGAGGAGATGTTGCTTATCAGTGCTCATATGCTGAATAACATTATATAGTAATTTTTTAAAAAAGAATCTTAGGTGTTTTGTCCCTGAAATGCCAAGATGTGCATTATCCATACAATTACAAGGAAAAGGAAGAAGAAAAGGAGGAAAATTGAAAGTGAAAACACTTTAAAGCTCAAACATTATTTCTTCGAAATTTATTACTTTTCATATCCTGATAATAAGTTGATTGATTTGAGGAATTTTAATTCATTGTGTTAAAAGAATAGAAATGTACAGGTAGTCCTTGACTTATAACCACAATTGAGCTCAAAATATCTGTTGCTAACTGAGACATTTATTGGAGTTTACTTTACTGATTAGCCCTTGGGCCAAACATTCTTTGAGTTTTGCCACATTTTACAACATTTCTTGTCACAGTTGTTAAGTGAATCACTGCAGTTGTTAATAACATGGTTGTTAAATGAATCTGGCTTCCCTGTTGACTTTGCTCGTCAGAAGGTTACAAAAGATGATCACATAATCGTGGGATAGTGCAATCGTCATAAATATGAGTCCGTTGCCAAGCATTTGAATTTTGACCACCTGACCATGGGGATGCCACATCGGACACAAGTATAAAAAATGGTCATAAGTCACTTTTTTCAGTGCTGTTGTAACTTTGAATGGTCACTAAATGAACTGTTGTAAGTCGAGGACTACCTGTATTATTTTCTTGTCAGGTTAATGGGAAGGACAAATGGGTAGCTTCTAGATACATCTGATTTGAATAAGACTGTTTTTAGAATCATAGATGAGTGTCCAGCCAAAGCTTCTTGCACTTTTATATTTCTTAAGTAAAGCACATAGTGATTAAGCCATGAATTTCATTTCAGTTTTTTCATAACCTAATACAGAATTATCTCAATATGTCCAGTGTTCTTCTGAATCAAATGTCAAACCTGTTATTAATGTTCTCATAAATTTTCATATAACATGGTTCTATAGAAGCAAACAGTACATCCATAATAAGATGATCCATTTCATATAAATACACATTTATATGGAATGGCATAGTTTCCTGTCAAATACTAATTTTCAACTTTCTCCCTAAAGAAAGGTAGAGGTTTTAATACAAAATGGATTTCAAAATCATTCAGACTGTATATTTTCATAAATGTGGGTTTATTATTTTTAACAGATTCAGCTTATCACTGCACTGTAGTCAGTGCTTCTTGTTTTTAAAAAAAGGAATTTAATTTTTAAATGTTGATGGTATCCCAACACATGCCATTAATTTGGAAAAGGTGCCAATAATTATAGCAGTATTTTCTACATTACTCAAAAACTTATAATACAAAAGGACTTGCTAGAATTTCATTTCTGTTAAAAGAGTACATCAGTTAAATGTAAATTAGATCTTTGAATTTCAACAGCTGTTTTCAGAAATTTTCAGGATGCTTTTCCTGGAAGCAACATGAACATAAGTTTACGGCAAAAAAAATGAAGAGTCAGTGAAGTGTATATAAATCATATGAAAAGTTATTCAAGTGAAAGACAATTAAATTAAGAATAATTAGAGTTCAGATTGTTATTGTTCCATTATGTTCTTTAGAGGAAAACTGGCATCAGAATGTCCAAGTAACTTCGAAGCTGCTCTGCAATAGTTTCGTTTATGAATTTTAAAAGAAGGGATTGATGGTTTTGCAAAGCTTTCATCCTACATGTTGCTAATTGGAGAAGTACTTATCAGGCTATTGAAAATGCTGTCTAGTGAACTCTGGCTAGGATCCAAAGAGCAGTGAAACTCTGAGAATGGACCTACATGCTGCCATACAAGCCTCACCTAAAATTCAATGGAAATTTGGGAATGGTCTCTGATGGTGGCCTCTAATATAGCATAACAAGGGGGAATTGGAAGGGGGAGAACAGAAGAAAATAGTGGACAGACCTGCATGTGCCTAAGTATCCTTCTGTATTTTGATCCTTTCAGCTAAGCAGCTTAACTTTATAGGATGGTTCTTCAGCAATATTATATAATGTGTTCCAATATAATATTTCCATCTTTTATTAAATAAATTCTGGAATTCTATTGGACACAGAGAAAAGGAAACTGGATTTATTTCTCTTGTTATAAAGCAGAAAAGAAGAAAGAGAGCACAGAGACTTTACTCAATCTCCTTTCTTTCCATATCCATAGTATTAAAACATTAGTTAGTCTCATGTATAATTTTTACATCCAAAGTTTGATCCAGAGTTACATAGAATAAACCCATTAAAATCACAGTGCATAAATTACTTATAACTGAATTAACTCCCACTGGGTGTGCAGTAGTTTAATTAATATGACTGGAACTGGACCATAATCTTTCTATCATTATGGGAACACATTTATATCATCAGTACATTTTCTAATACTGCAAGAATACTTGTACGCTGTTTGAAGGAGAGTTTCAAAGGAGAGGAGGAGAGGAGAGTTTCTGATTATTGTAATTCCTAATTCTGATCTAACCCTTCCTGCCTTTTCTCCCTTTTTTATTTTTTATTTAGGGAGAATTGTCTTTCTGTATTCTGTTGCTGACATTTGTATTGTCACAGTATGTGAAACTGATGCTAAACATGTAACTATACTAATCTGTGTGGCATACATAAATAATGAAAGAAAGATGTTTGGGCATTTTCTTTCTTTCTTTCTTTCTTTTTGAAATAATAAAAAGCTGTACTCTATAGGCCCCCATACAAAGTGATGCTTTTATGCAAAGAGACTGGAGTCTGCTTATTACCTACAGTATGCTTGCTAGCCCTGATGAACAGACCACCATAGTTGTGACAAGTGATGTAGCTGCCTCCAGGGTAAAACAAAGCTTTAGATATTACACAAGCAATTTAACTGTTTTCTAAACAGATTGCCAAGACAGTGGGAGTTGGCACTGTATTTTAAAGCTTGGATACTTGAAGTGACTGCTGATTATAGACCTTTTGATTTGCCTTCTGCATACAACAGGCAACCAAGTAATCCAGTAAAGAATGCTCACAAGCACTTAAACTTGTCTTCATGGCTTCCCATAGATTACACTCAAAACTCACTCCATAAAAGTGGAGGTAAAGAGGCCTGTGTACTGATAACAAAACAGTTGCCTTATTCCAACTCTCAAGAAGCATCCCTGCCCCCATCACCCAATCCAGAAGAATTGTTTTATAATCCTTTTCCTCATAAATAGAAAAGGAAGAAAGAAGCCTGGCAAAGACTCCTCACAAGAAAGAAAGAAACTGGCGGAGGGGGGGAGGGGTGGTGGTTCTGAAACACAATAAGGAACATAATTAACTTCACAATTCTTTGTGTTTTTCATTTGACTACAGGGTGGAGATGAAAGAGGGCTCCTAAGTCTTGCATTCCATCCCAATTACAAAAAAAATGGGAAGCTGTATCTGTCCTATACCACCAACCAAGAACGATGGGCTATCGGGCCTCATGACCATATTCTTCGGATAGTAGAATACACTGTGTCCAGGTATGAATAGTATATTCAATCTCTACAGTATTTCCTAGGGTGTAGAATGCTTTAAAGTATTTGTGTCACTTGTCTGCTCTCTTAAATCCTACAACTTTTGTATTTTTTACTTTCAAAGATGAAACTCTGATTGATGAAAGGTACATATAGATATTATACAGTGCTATGATTTGCTATGCTATATATAATATATACTATATTGTGTATTATAATACAATCCAAACTATATTTCAGGCAAATAATGTTGAGACTAGAAGTAATTACATTTACTTTTCTCCCTTCTATATTCATTCTATTATTCGTATGTTATATATTCTGATTACTAGATCATTCAGTGTATAATATAAAAATCCGATATCCCACTGTATTTGGAGTTAAGTGATTTCTTATATATTGAGAAATAAACAACAAACTAATTGGGAGGCATATGTGCACAGGATAAATAATATATTACATTCTTTTTCAGGATAATAAATAACATGTAGGTAACATGTAGTAAAAGTAATCTTGGACCTTATGATGGTTTCGGAAGTTCTATTCAGGGTACCCTGCTCATTCTCACATTCTCAGAATGTTTTCCTTACGCTAAGATTATACCCATATTGATTGGTTCCTAATGTTCTTCAAGTTGTTATCTGTTATAATATGGTCTTTCATAGATGTCAGATCCCCAAAACCAAGAAGGATGCCCAGAGTTATTTCAGAGCAGTTTCCTGTATTGATCCTCATTCCTAGACATAAATCTTGCCAAACTAAAGGAACCACTTACATCATTAAAGATATACTTTGAGAAGTTGTAGGGAGGAACTATTTATTCTTGACCCTCTTTCTCCAACCAAACTATCTATACCTTGCTATTTCTTGGTCCTCTGGAATGCAGCCCTTCCCTTTTGGGAATCCACCATATTCCACCAAAATACGTTCCTTCTAGAAAGTGTTTTTGTTGTTTATCCTTCTAAGCAATCATTAGAGACAATCTAAAATTAATTCCTCTCTGTATACAACTCTATGTATTTTAGATCCTGACTTGCCTTCCAAGAACTTTAGGTAGCACTTGCTGTATATCCTGTCTCATACCCCAGCACTATTTTACATTCATAACAACTCTGCAACATGTCATCTGAGAGGGCAACCTAGTATTGTGCCATAATATGGGCTTCATGAGCTGCCTGAAAATGTGAACTTGAATTACTCCGATGTTAGTTAGAATCTACTCCTTCATCTACTACACTTCCTAAACATTCAAATTCATTCATGCTGCAAACTCTTGCAAAAAGGAAGGCAAAGCAACAAAAACCGTGTATTCATTTGTTTTATGGCAAGCAACTTTTTATATTGCTGTCAGTCATTATTTAAAAATATTTTACAGGATGAAAACAAAAATGATATACCTACTTCAAAGTTAAATATATTATTGGAATTCATTTCTTCCCTCACTTATTGCAGGAAGAATCCACACCAAGTTGATATGAGGACTGCAAGACCTTTCCTAGAAGTTGCAGAACTACATAGAAAACATCTTGGAGGACAGCTGTTCTTTGGTGCTGATGGGTTTTTATACATAATCCTTGGTGATGGAATGATCACAATAGATGATATGGAGGAGATGGATGGTCTGAGGTATAAGAATTTCCAGTAGACAAAAACCTTTTTATCTTTTTATCTTTAAAATTTCCACCCTAATTCTGCTCTTGAAATATAAGTAATTACCATTCTATACTTACATAATTTCTTATCACTTTACTGAATGAATGAGGAATTAAAATTTGTCCCTATGACAAATAGTTGGAAATAATTCATGATAAATGATTTAATTGTTAAAGCTGTGTTATTTATTATCTATTACTCATTTTCAGAAGAGAATATGATTTAAAATAAACAAAAACATGACCAGTAAAAATTAAAGATCAGTCACATTGACTTTCTTAATTTTTCAGAAACAAACATTGCTTTAAATCAGGTTTTCCAAACTGTGAGGGGTATCTCTTTGGGGAGGGGAAGACAGGGTCCAGAGGAAGCATGAATAACCTGAATACATACACTTTTCCTAAAGTTTCATTGTATTGAATTCATTGTTCATTGGTGCTCATTTTGATGTTAAGATTTTTAGAGGAGGTATGCATATTACGATTACACTAAGGGAAGGTCTGATGACAAAAAGTTGACGAACCCCTTAAATTCTATGTGTCATTTCCAAGTTGGATTAAAGCAAAGATACAGAAAGAGATTAATGTCTGTGGATAGACATTTATATGTATCTCGTAATATCCATACAGATAGTATTTTAAATATGTTTGACATCGATCAAATTTGACACAAAGCCCAGAAACATACAGTGGATTGAACTATATATTATTTGAATGACTAGCAAAACTGAAATGTAATCAAAAAGTAAAAAAAATATGGTTATTCTACTTTGATTCTAAATTTTTGAATATTCTATTCTTAACAACATCACTGGCTTTTGTTACTCTGACAAAATGCAAGCCTCAACAATTTTGGGCTACATGTAATATCTCAGTGTACATAGAAAATGGCACAATGCTGTTTGCATCACTTTGACTTCCCTTGCCCCACCCCTTGTCATGTTTCTTCTAAAAGATTCTCTAACAAGTAAGTACTGTTCAGAACAGACAGTAGAAGTTAAAATGCTGCTGCCTTTTAAAAATAAATTATCTTGTCTCCAACTTTCTCAGTGATTTTACAGGTTCAGTACTGCGCTTGGATGTAGACACTGATTTCTGCCATGTGCCTTATTCCATACCACAGTCTAACCCACATTTTAACAGCACTAATCAGCCTCCTGAAATTTTTGCCCATGGACTCCATAATCCAGGCAGGTATGTAAAATACTTTTTCTTTTGAAGAATGGAAAAGGATACCAACACAGTTTATAAAACTTAATCAAAGGAATATGAAAAATAATATAGGAAATAAAGAAGTTAAATAAATATAGCATAAAGTAACTCTTCATGAAAGTATTTGGAATCTTGTTTTGCTACTGAGAAAAAGAAGTTATAAATGTGTAGAATTAGAACAATCAGTTTGTGGCGTCCTCGCTGCTTTCTGAACTTGGCTGTTTTCTTGCAGGTGTTTCACGAGCAAACTAGGTGACACCATCAGTACTCATAGGGAATGGAGTTTGCTCTCATTTTATATTTTAGTGGCTTACCTGTTTCTGTTGGTGTAAGTGGTCTTGGTGATTCCTTGATTGGGTTATTGTTTACTGTAGTTGTTTGGCAGTTCCTTGATTGGGATATTGTTTGCTTTTTTATTGTTCGAATGTTAATCTTGGTGTTAATTCTCTGCTCATGTCGGTGTTGATTGCTGGTAAGGAGTTACTTTGGTCTTTTTGTTTCCTTTTTGACTTTTTGATTGTCTCTTTTGAATGGCATGTAGATGTTGTTTATGTCTTTGTGCCTGTTAATGTCTGATTTGACTGAGTGCCTGGTTTCCAGAAATTATCTACTGTTTTTGGACTGGGCCTGGTCTAGCATGCTTCACAGTTTCACAGTTGAAAATATGGTTAAGTCTGTCCATGTATTGTGAAATATCTTCTGACTGTTAATTGGTGTTCATGGATGCACTCTGCTAGACTTCTGTCTGTTTGTCCTACATAGTGGTTGTTGCAGTCCTTACACTGTATGTTGTAGATGATTTCTGTTTTTTCTTTTGGGGCTGCTGGGTCTTTTGGTTTACTTAGGATGTTTTGGAGATTTTTAGTTGGTTTGTATGCTATGATGATGCCATGTGTGGCTGTAATAGTTTGTTGGTGATTTCTGTGATGTTTTTGATTTATGGCAATGTTATCCTTTTCACAGCTTGTATTGGTTGTGCTGCATTGGTTTGAATGGTTATTTTTTGAGTAAGTGGCATGGCTATCCATCTTATTGGAAGATATTATATATTATGATCTGTTTCCTTTTTCTGATGTTCAGAGTTACTACAGTGAGTTTTGTGCTTATATAAATAATGTTCTTACATAGCTTCCCTTGTGGGAGATTTTGTTGTTGCTTTGGTAATTGAGCACCAGAGCAACAACCAAGGTGTGAAGTGTGAGTGGTTTTATGATACACTTGTGTTTCTAATTTGCCATCACTGCCCCTGCTCAGGAGAATACCCAGGAAGGGGAGCATGTAGTTGTTTTCTTCTTCCCAGTGAATTTTATTCATTTGAAGATGTTGTTGATAGTTTGGTATGTGTTCTCTTGTTACTATAACAAAGGTTTCATCTATGTACAGTGTTCATACTTTGGATTATATGTACGGAAGTGCTATCAATTCCAAGAGTTCCATTACAGTCTTTGCTATGAGTCCTGAAAGTGGTGATCCCATGGGTGTTTCTTTGATTTATTGATATATTTGTTCATCAAACTGAAAGTATGTAGTTATGCAAAGGTTGATAAGATCCATGACTGTGGCTATTTCAATCTTGGTGTATTTGTTTGATTGGATGTGCTGTCATGGATTCTTTGGATAATTCTGGGTCTAAGGATACGAAAAGTTTTGTGATTTCAAATGAGGCCATGATTTCATCTTCATCTGTTATCACATCTTGTGATAACTAGTGGTGAGTTGATAGAGTATTTGCTTCCTGCTGTGAAGTGTTCAAGCTTTTTTGTCAATTCTTTAGAGTTGTTGTAGGTTGGGATCCTTGGTAATGATGCAGTTGGACAGAGATATATGTCTGGCTTGTGTGTTTTGAGGCATCCACAGAACCATGATAGACTGGTTTCACTACATTTCATCCACTATTGGTCTTCTTTGGTGATTTCATCTTTCTTCACTGAAACTTCCCTTGATCTGGTTGTCTAATTTTTGTATTGGGTTGGTATTCACTGGGATGTAAGTTTCTTTGTGTTCTAGTAATTCTTTTACTTTTTGTATTCCTGGAAGCCTGGCATTCAAACATATTTGCTCTTTTCTGAGTGAGTTGCCTAAGAATTTATATTTTCTAATCTGAATTATCCTATTTCTCAGTTTGATTATGTTTGTTATTTAATGCTCCATTTAAGAATGGACACTTTAACATCAGTGATTAGAAATAAAATGGTGATATAGAAATAGAAATCATATACTATAGCAAACAAATGAATTAGTTCATGTCATCACAAAACAATGTCCTTGAACAGGTGTGCAGTGGATCGCCATCCAACAGATGTAAATATTAATTTAACGATACTTTGTTCAGACTCGAATGAGAAGAACAGATCATCAGTAAGGATCCTTCAGATAATAAAAGGAAAAGATTATGGTAAGTTCTGGATCCTGGAACATTTAATATTCATATTCCCTTCATAGAATGGATAGAAAATTTAATATAGCAATAGTATAGTGCCCAGATGTTAGGAATACAGTTGGCATCTTTTTTCCCTTATGATGGATATTTTTCTATATTATAATTGTATTAGGCATTAATTTATACAAATAAAAACTAATAGAAACTACAAAAAAATAACAAAAAGAAAAGTGTAAAGTTTGTAAAATTTATTTATAAAATAATAAACATAGGATATAAATAATTGCCATATAAAACACTAAATAAAAAATAATGTGAAGGAAGAAAAAAATGTAAGTGTGGCAGAGAAAAGAAAAAAGAGGAAAAAAATAAAGTAACTTGCCCCTGGATCACACCAAATGTAATTTTTTCTAATAATTGACTTTCTATTAAAAAAACAACAAAGTATCTCTTCATCCCATATCTCATCTCTTTATTTATAAACAAGTCTTAAATTCTTGTTATTCTAATCAGCAAAAGTCATTAAGGGATAGCAGAAACAACAACATATCTATTTTAAATGAAATCCCAGAATCAACTTTTTAATTCTTTCTCTTCCTTCTATATAATCCTTATGTGTGTATGTGTGTGTATCCAGATCAATGGGGTAAGCTTTCAGAACAGTGATGAAAATCAGCACTGGCTATAGCTTTCCTAAGTGATAAAAGGACTATGTTAGATAAATGATTATTTGCCATTAATCTTTCAATATCAAAATTTAGTACCCACTGTTGTTTCTTTTTTCCCCCAGTTAAAACTATAGGCAGTAGTACTATTCTTGTCTATTTATTTACTTCTGGAAGCACAAGTATATTCCAGTTTTTCGTATTATATTTGGAGATACAGCAAGAGTATTCTCATATCTTTAAAAAAGATGTGAGTGGAATTAGCATGTTCTAACATAGGGAAAATTTATAGATGGTTCCCTTTGATACCAAAAAACACTTTTTCCCCCCCTATGGTACTTTTATTTTATGAGATGTAAAATATCAACCTTATTTTGTTTTTAAAAAGAAGTTCATGTTACAGTGAAGGCCAAGAAATAATGGTCATAGATGGTAGCTATTTTTAGCAGCTGTATTTGAAGTTCCTTGAATATTATTTGGGTATTAAGTCATGTTAAATATTGAGAAACTTAATTGTGAATAAGTTCAATATAAACCTAATTGTTCAATATAAACCTAATTCTGAAATAATTTATTTTAAATGTCATATTTCCCAATTCTTAACACATGCTTTTATAAACTTTAATTTAATCTAACACTATGGTAGTTCTTTTCCAGAAAGCGAACCTTCACTTTTAGAATTTAAGCCATTCAGTTCTGGACCACTGGTTGGTGGATTTATATACAGAGGCTGCCAATCTGAAAGACTTCATGGAAGTTACATATTTGCAGACCGCAATGGGTAAATTACTTACAATTCTCATAGAAAAAGTGATATATTATTTCTAATTTAAAAATGAAAGTGCATTATATATGATAGTTTGCTAGTAATATGTATTGTAGGATGGATTTCAGAAATCTAATTTTAAAATGTTATAATGGTTCCAGCCCTTAATGGAAGGACTTTTACCCCATTGCTTTAGAATTTCATTTTCTCTCCCATGTTCAGCCTTTATTTGAAACCATGAAAACTCAACTAAATTTGATCTAAAATGTTATTGATATATGGATGACATATAGCTTTACCTTACTTTACTATTAGTCACAACAAAATAGTAGAAAAACTGAACATGTATCTGATGGCAGTTGGGGATTAAGAAGATAAATAGCTATAATTACTGGTAATCATGGACTGGTAAATCTTCATCTTTGATCTTGAAGATCAATTTTGGAACTTCTGGTTAATTCGGGTCTGAGTTCTTCCAATGCAGAGAGCAGAATTATTGTGTTTTTTACCAATAAAAATAACTGCCAGTTCTCTCGGAAAAACTACAACATTGCTTTGCATTTAGACAGAGCCATTATAATGAGCTCTACATGAAATTGCATTTGAAGGTGTTCCTGAAAGTTCAGTTTCTACACAATGCAGATGTTTCTATACCAGTAGAGGCTAAGTATTTGGAGCATATAACAATGTATTGTACTAATGTATTGTGATAGGACTCTAACAGAACTGAAATCATAATACCTAGATTGTGTGGTCTAGGTAAGGATATCATGAAAATACCATCACCCAGTAAACTATGGGTTTAGTTAGTTAGTTTTAGTCCCAATGCTCAAGATATTTACTTTGACTTCAATCAGCAGTATAAGATTAGTTTCTTGTTGGTGCTGTCACTCTAAATCAAACTTAGAGTGAAAAAATAGTGCTGTTCTAGAAATTTCCTCTCAAAATTTATTTAATTTTTTCTGGCCACATGAGGGAATGAAACATGGAAAGAAAGGAGAAAAGTAGATAAGCAACCATCCTCATTCACGCTACCAGGAATGTTTTAATTTTCCCCAAAAATGACAGAAATTGACAGCTTTTGGGATCCCTTTATGGAGAAGATATATTCTCCCTATTTCACCACAACATTCACATTTATATTCTACTAGGGAAGTGATGGCGAACTTTTAGGCATGGAGTGCCCAAACTGGAAGGCACGCATGCATATGCACGCATACGCACGCCAGAGTACCAGAAACCCGACGACCACCTAGCCAGCACATATGTGCTCCTTGGAAACCCAACGACCAGCTGACTGAGCTGGGGCAACGGCGCACATGCCCACAGAGAGGTTCTGCGTGCCACCTCTGGCACGCTTGCCATAGGTTCGCCACCACAGTACTAGGGCATATATACGAGCATTGACTGTGCAGTATAGATTTGCACAGTTGAATATAGGTCTAGAGTATGACATACCCTTAAGGCAAACAAATAATGAGTTCTCAGTAATACTTTTATGTATTGTGCAAACATTTCAATAGTATTCTAAATGACATTAAATGTCCATGTTAAAATTATAAGCATTGCTTCAACACACACTGTCATCCTATTTATGCTTAAAAGATACAGATTCTCTTGAATCAAGTGATTACATGGACACACCCACAATTTTCTCAGCAATTTTTCTTTTCTATTAATTCTTTGTTTTTCTACCCTACATACCTGGGATTTCCTTGTTGTCTCTGAACCAAATACTAACCATATCTATCCTGCCTAACTTTTATCAGGATTAGTTGAGAATTTCTAAATCTCGTATGGAATCTCCTATAGAATATTCATGCTTATGTTAGTCTGTTGACATAATGGGACTTGCTTTAAAAGAAACATATATGCAATTGTGCTGTTATCATGCCTTAAGAACAAATCTTTGAGCAACTCTCGTTATATGACATCAATCTATTATAGGCTTATCAGTTGTAACTGGAGTAGAAACTTCAAAATAACTTTTAAGTATCTACCAAAATGAACATTGAATCCTAAGCTTTATAGCTCAGACTTTAAATGCAACCTTCTCAAATGTGGGGCCTTCAAGAAGTGAAGGGATTACAACTGCTAGCAAACCCAATCTATAATGCCAAAGAATTCAGAGAAATATGGACTCCAATTTAGATATTATTTAATATTTAGTTTCTGCATTGACCTCAGTAAAGTTAATGGAAGCATTGTGTAACCCTTCTCCTTTTATCTGTTTTTAGGAATTTTTTAACACTACAACAGAGTCCTATTACAAGACAGTGGCAAGAAAAACCATTATGCCTGGGCAACAGTGGTTCATGTCAGGGTTTCTTTGCTGGACACATTTTAGGATTTGGTGAAGATGAATTGGGTAAGACAAAAAGCAATTTATTATTGTTTTATAATATATTAATTGGAGTTTAGGCAAGAACTATCTTATGATTATTTAATACATTTTTATAAAATAAACTGAAACATAATTCCAGGAAGAGCCATTTAGTTCATTGTGTGAGGTACACATTAATAACCAGCCTCCACTTGGACAAATCCAGTAAAGAAGAGCCAAATCATTCATATTATTAAAACAGAAAAATAACAATATAATAAAATGGTAGGAGGCTGATGTAGCCAATTATAAAAACTCTAATTTTGCAAATAATAAGGTCATCTGGCAACAGAAAATTAACATTTGTATAGATTTGCCCATTAACAGGGCTATATATGAAGAATATCCTTTCTCTTCTAATTGTCCTACTTCAGAGAATAGGGTAACTCTATTTTTAATTCACCAATGTTTTACCTCAGAGCTTCTAAAATGTGAGGACTGAATTCCCTTTGATTATCCAGTATGTAGTATACTTTCCAGGTATGTTAAGATTACAAACATATCACCAGCAAGAGTTATGGATGTTAAGGCCAAAATATCTGGAGAACATCAAGTTTGAAAAAACTACTATAGATAAATATTTTGAACTGTGCTCAAAAATAGCTAAATTGTATAGGCAATGGAGCTATAGAAGTGTGAAGGAAGCATATTCCTAAAAGTCCCAATAGGCATATGTTGTATTATCTACAAGCAATATTTAAAGGGAATATTATAAACAATAATTTGGAATAGTCTGGATGAGAAGCAGGACGCAATGGCTCAGCAGGTACACACACTGAGCTTGTCTGCTGGAAAGCTGACAGCCCAGGTTTAAGACCCAAGCGCCATGTGAAAAAATTTTTGTTTTTTTCTTAGTGGAAAAGAAACATGTGTCATATATTGATATCTTGAAGAGTATGTGAGCACGAAAAGATTTTAACCGATCGAAACACTGTCTGTAATTGTTTGAAAGGATGATGCTTTTATGTTATTTTTTGTTTGAAAAATAAAAAAAAACTTTGGGAAAAAAAAAGACCCAAGCACCATGCGAAGGGATGAGCTCCCGTTACTTGCCCCAGTGCCTGCCCACCTAGCAGTTCGAAAGCATGCAAATGCAAGTGGATAAATAGGTATCATTGGTAGGAAGGTAACTGTTTCATGTACTTCGGCGTACAGTCATGCTAGCCACATGGCCATGGAAATGTCTTCGGACAATGTTGGCTCCCTCAGCGAAGATACAGAGATGAGCACCGTGCCCTAGAGTCAGACACGACTGAAAAGGGTTTCCTTTACTTTTACCTTTAGATAAGAAACATATAAAAACTATTCCACTAATTATAACTCCCTGTTCAGTGCAGGAATCCAGATAAAACCATTTTATCAGATCTATTCAGTACAGAATCCACTAAAAATTTGATCTACCATCAGATTGAAAAGTACTTGAAAACTGGGATTCTAGACTAAAATGTTTTGAGAACTAACATATAGTATAAAACAGACCATTGTACTAAACCCAAATATGTAATCACAGCAATTACATTTTATTAATCTGGATTTAGGGTTTTGTAAATGGCATAAATACAAAGAATGTTATGATGGTCTTCTCTCACTCTTCTTGAATACCTACATAAATCTTTTAAAGAAACTGTGATTATTGTATTTCTAAAAGGCAGCAATATACTAATAGAGTACAGTATGTTACAGAATATCTGCTGAACATTTTTTTTTATTTCTAAAAAAAATCCTATGAATAAATTTGGTTCTCCAACCACTAAATTCCTTGTTTAAATTATTAAATAATCTGTGGAAAAAATGGTAAAGAAATATGAAGCATACTTCATAATTCAGGTTACCAAATATTTTAGGAAAAATGCAAGCAACAGCATGCACCACAATATTTCAGAAACTCAAGAACAAATTTGACTAAAGAACTGCAGAATCCAACTATTTTGTCAAAATGACTAAATGAGTTTCACGACAGCACTTCTCCACATAAGTCTAAGTGCCTCAGTTTGCAGCACTATAAAATGCTTACTTCAACATTTTTGTTATCTTCAGCCCTTTTTCCCTACAGATCCCTCTGCCCCAGACACATTTTCTACTCTTACTTCATCAAGTTATTTTATCTCAGCGTCTATTTGCAGTTTTAAAAATGAGGATATACATTGATGCAATGGTCAATTTATTTAATTCCTTCTACATAATAATATCCATAACATTGTACTTTTCATCATAATGCATATGTTGCTTGATATTTTTAGTGAAGGCCAATATTTATTTATTTATTGTGCTTTATTGACAGGTGAGATTTACATCTTAGCAAGCAGTAAAAGCATGACACAATCACATAATGGAAAACTCTATAAAATCATTGATCCCAAAAGGTAAGAACTGAATATGATAAGACATAAATCTAACAAATAAATAATAAAACTGAGAGCCAGTTTGTTACAGTGGTTAAGGCATCAGGCTAGAAACCAGGAGACTGTGAGTTCTAGTCCCGCACAAGGCATGAAAGCCAACTGGGTGACCTTGGGCTAGTTACTCTCTTTCAGCCCAACCCATCTCATAGAGTTGTTGTGAGAAAATTAGGAGGCAGGAGCAAGCATTGGGTATATTTGGCACCTTGAGATATTTATAAAATGATAAAGATGGGATAAAAATAAATTAAAAAGTGGGATTTTTGTTCTACATCAGCAGGTTGCAATATGAAATTTTGCATATAGAGCAGGTGATTTTTTTAAAAAAAATTAATGGAAAAAAGGAGCTCCTAATGGTTCCCATGATCAGATAGACAGGGTGAACCCTGGCACCAGTTTGTCTTACATGGCAGAGATATTCCTTCTGTGTTTCTCTGAGCAGGTTAGCACTACTAAGGAGTGGCCCAGTTCCAGGGCCCTTAGGAGGGCTGCCCAGGCTAATTGATTAATGAAAATACACTTTGACTGGCTACAGGCCGGAGCAGTAATTGCTGGAAGTAACTGTGAGGACAATTAACCACTGGAACCGCTTGCCTTCAGAGGTTGTAGGTACTTCATCACTGGAGGTTTTAAGAAAAAGCTGGGCAGCTACCTGTCTGAAATAGAATAGGGTTGGACTAGAAAACCTCCAAGGTACCTTCCAGCCAAGGGTGAAATGTAAAATCTGTTACTACCGGATCTGTGGGCGTGGCTTGTGGGGGGGGGTAATGTGACTAGGTGGGTGTGGCCAACTTTTTTTTTTTTTTAAACTTTTCAAAGCATTTTTTCTCAGCTGGGATCCTCAGAGAGGCTTTTTAAAAAATGCCTCTCTGCCGATCAGGGAACTCAGCTGGGATCGTCAGAGACTTTTCAAAGCATTTTTTAAACTACCTCTTCGGCCAAGAAAATAATGCAGAAAAAAATGCAGAAAAAAATGCTTTGAAAAGCCTCTGATGATCCCAGCTGAGCCACACGATCATCAGAGGTTTTTTTACTTTTAAAAGCATTTTTTCATCAGAAGAGGTTGTAGAAAAAATGCTTTTAAAAGTAAAAAAAAATAGATGCTTCTACATATAAATGTTTTAAATATGTGTTTAAGTTTTTCATGAAAGTATTCATGAAAAGTTTCTCTTTTTAAGAAAATTGGACAGAATCTAGTACGAAAGATTGAAAATAAATTTATAGAAATATATATTGTAAGATCTGCAAGAATTGACAGAGATATAAGGAAGGTGATCCTGGAGCATTTGCTTGTGGTAGAGGAGAAATAAAAAGCTTTTAAACTATAAATTAAATAACATTGCATGCCACAGAAAAAGTTCTAATGATTTGTCATGGATCTGTCATTGAAACAACATGTTATTAATTAAGAAGCAGATGTTACTGCCAATCATGCTCTTCTATTTGTTTTGTTTATTAAAGATTTCTAGTGAAAGTATTTTTATAAAACAAATACTACTCCATTTCACTGAGATTGTTTAGTCTGTTGGTGTGTGGATTTAGGTGAATTTTACACCTTTAATCCACTTTTAGTTTCTGATTACAAAGAGGCTGTTTGTTTGACCTTGGATTTGTGCTCTTGTTACCCCACCATTTAAAGTGGCTTGAAATTGGCATATCTTGAAGGCCAGACCTCTCAAAGCAAAACTCTCTGTTCGCTGTTTAATGTGTGGCCTATCTGTCTGGAATAAGACCAGTAGCGGACAATGCAGTAACATAAGGACAGCAAATACTTTGAAATACATATGAAATGAAACTGATGAGAAAAGGACGTTTTATAGGGTTACCATTTTTGATATGTTTACATGAGCATAAAATAACACTTAAAGCAGGGATGAAATTCAGCAGGTTCTGACAGATTCTGGAGAATTGGTAGTGGAAATTTTGAATAGTTTGGAGAACCAGCAAATACTACCTCTGGCTGGCCCCAGAGTGGGATGGGAATGGAGATTTTGCAGTATCCTTCCCCTGGAGTGGGGTGGGAATGGAGATTTTGCAGTATCCTTCCCCTGCCATGCCCACCAAGCCACGCCCACAGAATCGGTAGGGAAAAATTTTGAATTTCACCTCTGACTTAAAGCTTTATTAATATTCTCAATGCAACTTTCAAGTGATTAGTCTCAAAATAATAATAATAATAATAATAATAATAATAATAATAATAATAATAATAATAATAATAATAATATAGTTAGAGCAGCCCCCTTTTTCCTCCACACATCCCAAGTTCTATTTTCTCATGAAAATGCAAGCTTCTGAATCTATGGAAATATATTCCTGGATTTTCTTGACAGTTTGCATGAATTGCATGTTTGCAGCAGAATCTCATGGCAATTGTTGAGAATAAAAACTTGAATGATGGAACTTTTCTTGTCTGATGGTGGTGGTAGGATTTCAAGACTAATGCATGTAAAACCAAACCTTTCTGTATACCAAACATTAAAATGTGGTATGAAAAGGAATTATTACACTGAATTAAAACATTTTCCAATATCATAGAAATATACCAAGTATTGATTTCTCGAACCAGTACAATAAACATTCTGATTAGCTAATAATTTTTTCTAGGATAGCATTGAATTATCCTAGGGAATTTGGTATAATAAGGTGTTGGAGGAATATAATGATTTTGGGGGAAGATAATTAATAATAGTGATGGCATTCATTGATAAAATCAATGATGGTTTAATTACTGGTGGTAATATTTTTCTAGATGAATGAAAACAGGATTGATTTTTTTAAATGGTTTCCAAAGGAATATTCATTAGATCAGTTTTTAAAAAATTATTATCAAAAATTTGATTTTAAATGTTAAAATTTAAATTTTAAATATATATACTGCTCAAAAAAATAAAGGGAACACAAGCAGAAGACATCCGAGATCTGAATGAATGAAATAGCCTTATTAAATACTTTGTTCGTTACATACAGTAGTTTTGTGTTCCCTTTAGTTGTTTGAGCAGTGTATAAACTACTGTATGTAAAGAACAAAATATTTAATAAGACTATTTCATTCATTCCCATCTCGGATGTCTTCTGCTTGTGTTCCCTTTATTTTTTTGAGCAGTATAGTATATTCAGGTAGAAGACTACCTGTGGACAAGTCAAACCCAATTTGGGGAGTATATTTTGGCACCTAAAATTGTGAGCTTATCTGCAAGTATATATATATGCTAAACTTGAAGAAGCATTTGAGAGTTCCAGGCTTTCCCAGTTAATTTGAGGAATGAATGGTGCCCTGTAAAATAATCATTTGTTATCCCAAAGCAGCCTTTCCCAACTGGAATTTTCCAAATATTTTAAAGTATAACTCCCCAAATTCTTAGCCAGCATGCCCATCTGAAAAGCATGGCCCACACCTTTAAAGCAGTAGAATAACATACATTTCAGGTACCTGGTAATAGCAGAGATTTTCCCTTATTTAGTGTTCATACCTGCATGTACTGTAGTCTATAGATAGCAGGCAAATTAATATTGTTAGGCTACCTAAAATAAAAAGATGTTTCTTAAATTAAGAAGGCCACTGGTATAAGGATATATTAGCTTTATTTTTATGTGTAGACGGATTTTTGAAGTATTTTAAGAAAGCTGCCAACTCTAACTAAGATGTAGGGAACCTACCGCTTTCCAATTGCTATAATTTCCAGCATTCCAAAAAACATAAACACCACACATTCCACACCCTGCCTTTACTTTTCCCTCCTCTCTCCCTACTTTTATTTAAAGCTTTATTTGCTCTTTCATTCCTTTCCTCTTAAGAAGGCACGTTTCCTGCTTAAATTTTTTAAATAATATTTGGTTAGGTATTAACTATATTTTGTCCATTTCATTTAGTAATATTTCTTCAGGGATAGCACAAACTGGATGTTATAATCCTTCAAAATTATTTAAAAGTTCCTTTTTTTTGGAGGGTGTTTTTTTTAGGTTGTCCTAATAAATATAATTATTCAGATTTGTTTAAATTTACCAACAAACACCTGGCTTGTCTCGCCAAGAGAAGGTTAAAGAAAGGCAGAAGAATATCAGTTATCCTTGACTTAATACTGATTATTAACGTGAAAGGTCTCATTGAGACTAGCAGAAATATTGGCTGAAATGACCATGTAATGCTGAAGTTATTGTTTTTAAATTAAACTAAAACAGAACATGTATCTTTGATTTTTGAAAAAGTGAATCTTAATATATTCATAGCAAGGGTAAGTAAGATTCTATAGCAGAGAAAGTTAGTGGGAGAAATTTCTCAGTTCATGTAAATAATTCCAATGAGGAAAAAAAGCAAGAAAGCAACAGAAGGCGCCAATATAGCTGTTTAAATCTTAGTAAAGATCTGAAAACAAAAAAGGAAATATGCACGGAATGGAAAAATTGCCAAGTCTCAAAGGAAAAACATAAACAGTAATTTAAAACTCTAGAGTTGGTGTCAGAAAGCAAAAGCTCAGAATGATCTGATGTTAATAAACCTTCTTAAGAGATGTTCAAAGAAAAAGACAAGATATTATATTCAGTGAAGAAGGCAAAACAGTAAAGGTAACAAAGGAAAGAGAACAATCCAACTTCTTTGTTAAAGAAGGCAAGAAAGCATGCATTGCTTCAGGAAACTGTCATGGGAAGGATGAAAGAGCAGAACTGAAGTTGAAGATTGATAGAAATACGGTTTTGGAATAGAAAGTAAAGTTTAAATCTCTAAGGCCAAATGAATTTTTTCTAGTAAACAGAAGTGGCTAATGGGCTGGCAGAACGTTTAAATATTATGGCTAGGAAATGCTGGAGAACAAATTAAATGTTAAATGATTAGAGGACAAAAAATGCCCCTATCTTTATAACCTCAGACCAATAACTCTTAGAGTGGTTAGAATTCCAGAGCAAACCATAAAGAGACTTGGAACTTAGGTTGACTGCAAACTGAAGTCACCAGTGTGATACAGGTGGGGGGAAATCAAACACAATTTTAAACTACACTAAGGGAATATGATTTCCAAATCATTGGATGTAATTGTTCCACTTTATTTTGCATTAGTCAGATTCCATTTCAACTATTGTGCCCAGATCTGGCCACTCTATTTTATGAAGGATACATATAAACTGGAACTGATTGTTCAGAACAAGTTTGGTTCTATTAAAAGAAAGTTTTGAGCAGGCTAAACAGAAGATGGGGTAGATTAGGAAACCTTTTTTCCAAAACTTGAAAGGATGTCACAAAGAAGGTCAAGAGTTGTCCACCATCATTTAAGAGTGCAAGACACAAAATTCATTTAAGTTATAGTTATACAGATTCTGATTTAATATTAGAAAAAAAATCCTAGCAATAAAATTAATATGACAATAAAAACAATAACCCAAGAGTGGTTTCTTGAATTTGTTCAAGTAAAGACGAGACAGCCATCTCTCATGGACACTTTAAACTTGATTATTACAGCTATCAAAGGATTTGACTTGACCTGTAGCCAGTGGTGGGATTCAAGTAATTAAACAACCGGTTCTCTGCCCTAATGATTTCTTCCAACAACCAGTTTGCCAAACTGCTCAGAAAGTTAACAACCGGTTCTCCCGAAGTGGTGCGAACTGGCTGAATCCCACCACTGCCTGTAGCCCAGTTCAAATCTATGAACATATAGTTTGTTAATAAATAAGATAAAATATTAAGATATATTAAAATATATGTTAATCTTTTATTTTACTTATTAGAGAATCATATATTCATAAATTAATGCAAAAGCTATTCACAAAGAGCAATTTAAAAAATAAACCCGTCCAGGTGGATTAGGTGATTCCCTTCAACAAAAATATAAATAAACCTTGAAGTCAGCTGCAATTCTTCAGTATACTTTAGCTTTAATGAAATGATAATTGATTGGCATGCTTGCCTAATTATTTGCACTGAAATTTTTTCACAATAAATCTCCTGGAATATGTAACCTCAAAATCAGCTTCAGAGCAGCAGTCCATTTCCATCCCTCCTCCCCTGCATGTCCCATTCTTCTTGCATAGACTGCTCTGTGGCCTTCCCTTTATAAGGCAAAAATACCTATCTGTTTATATCTTCCTATTTTCTGATGTGTGCAAGGAAATCCTGTGTCTGCTGTCATAAAGTAAGTAATACATAATTGAGCAACTTTAGCTCAGTCTTTAGCTCAGCCAGTTCTTTCCTGATTCATCCGTCAAAGTGCAATGCAAGTGGCCCCCTAAATTGATAAATTCCCACAGTGCCTGTTGACCCAGCTGCCAAGGCCTCATCCAGCAGGTGTTGTTTTTATGACCACCCTGACAGTAATACAAACTGTTTAGCAGTTGCATTGACCTCACAGCTATTAACACTGATACAGACTTCATCTGTATAGCTAGTTTTCAAATATGACAGAATTGCTTAAAGACTAGAGGTCATGAACAAGTATACCATATAAGAATAAATTTGATATGCTGCTAAGCTTTAAAAAAAAAATCCAAAAGCTGGAAAGGTTCTTTTCCTTACTTCCCACTTCATTCCCTTGCAGTAAATCAAGTAATGAGCACTTGGCAAACTTCCCAGTAAGAAAGCAAATGTACTGAAAAATACCTGAAAGAGGGCTGTATTTATTCTGAGAAAAGTAGATGTTTTTTTTATGTTCCGCTGGTGATTCTCTACCATAACATATTCCCATTGTTATAATTTGAAGATGGAAAATTTTTCTTCTCGCCACCAGGATAACTAGGATCATGATCATTTTAATGAAGTTGCTTCTGATAAGGGACAGATGAAATTGGATATAAAGCAGTCTTGTTCTAATAAATGCCCTTCAAATATGCTGGCATTACATATATCTGTTGCCAGAGATCCAGGAATTTGTAGTTCTAGCACAGGGGTGTCAAACCCGTGGCATCACGGCGGCATCACGTGATGTATCAGGACTTCTCCCCCCTTCGCTAAACTGGATGTGGGTGTGGCCAGCATATGACACATCTGGCCCGCAGGCTGTGAGTTTGACAGCCCTGTTCTAGCATAATAAATGCCCATAAAGTGTTTTAGCTAACTCTTCATGCAATAATTATGTGGTCTCCAATATTTTTGGCTCAGTGTTGACTCAGCCTTCCATCCTTCCGAGGTTGGTACAATGAGGACCCAGATTGTTGGGGGCAATATGCTGACTCTGTAAACTGTTTAGAGAGGGCAGTAAAGCACCGTGAAGTGGTATATAAGTCTTAAGTGCTATTGCTATTTTGTATCTATAATATTCAACTATGTATCTATAATATTCAACTATAAAAGTTTCTTTTTAACTCTGGCTACATAGAGTTACCTAACATTCCAAATCTAGATTATACCATTGAGAAGCACATTTGAAAGGCATTCATGAAGACTAAGACAGATGCTCACTTATGAGCTAATCAAATTTTTGATAGTTTATGGTTCAGTGTATCAAGTGAACATTGAGGACTGAGAATGAATTAAAGCACAATTAAAAGCATGCATGAGTAAAGTGTGCCATGTGAATACAATCACATAAGTGTTCTTTTGTGAACTTCCTGTATGTGATTGTCAATATGAATTTGGAATATATATGTGTACCATTTTTATAATAATTATTGCTGTTTTACATACAGTTTAAAAGGTGCCACATTGGCTTAACTAATATTTAGAGGACTCCTAATTTTGAACAGTCTTTGTTGACAAAATAAGTTTTTTAGCATTTTAAAAAATATTTTGGCTGGCTATAGTAGCAATGTTTGTTAAATAGCACACTGGATTATCATAATGAAAATTAAAATATCCATTTCTGGCGTTTTCCAAAAATGCTGTTTCATGGTCCATTTTAAACAGCTTTAGTTTTGGAGAATAAAAATGAAGACTGCAAAAATGAAGATACTGTATATATAAATTGTTTATCTTTGATCCTGACATTTAATAGGTTCATTGCCTGTATTTTTTTCTATAGACCTTTAGTTCCAGAAGAATGTAAAAGAACAGCATTTCCTGCCCAGATATTGACATCTGAATGCTCAAGGCATTGCCAAAATGGGCATTGTACTCCAACTGGAAAATGTTGTTGTAATCAAGGCTGGGAAGGTGAATTTTGCCGAACCGGTGGGTATTCTATTCATAGTAATTGCTGAACATAGCAAGCTAATAACAATTTCTGACATTCTTTTTTTTTAAATATTTATAATGAATAGTAAGAAAATGTCTAGAGGAAGAGACTAGAAAACCTGATTTATGAATTCAGAATTCATTTAGTAACATTCATAGATGTAGTGCGACCACAAGGCAAATATTGTGCTCAAGATTTCACCCTAACAAGATGTTCAAAAATGAGATTCTTAGATAATTCAACCCAGTTTTAAATCCAAAATGTCTACTCAGAAATGTTCCATTCGACTCAACAGGGCTGACTCCCCATGAGTACCTATAAGTCTGTAGCCTAAATTCCAAAATTTTGTGCCTTGCACTTTCCATACTGGCTGAAATCCTGGGAGCTGCAGTCTTGTTTTATCTGGAAGGCACCAGATTATAAATGTTGAAGTATGGGGATACATTCATCAATCTCTGAACAGACATGTATAATGTTCACTCACGAGAGTTTCTGTGAGTACTAATCCTCTGTAAAGAACTTAAAGCCCATATTGAAACAAAGTTAAACACCTTGTTTAAATATTTAATTGCCATTTTAAAAATTTATTTTAGAATGAATAAATGATCATAATTGAAGTTTCTTCCAGATCAAGACATTTTCTGCACAGAAAAATGAAATTGAATTGTATATGTGTCATGACTTCAGATAAGCAGAACATATAGAATTAGATTTAAACATTAAGATATATTTTTCATTGTAACCAAATTTGTGTGTTGTTCAAAATATTTCTTAAATAACTTCATACCACCCCTATGATACTGACATTGTTGCCTTTGCATGTTTTGCTTCAAATACTAACAGAGGCAGTGGTGGGATTCAATTTTTTTACTACTGGTTCTGTGGGCGTGACTTGGTAGGCGTGGCAGGCGAAGGATACTGCAAAATCCCCATTCTCTCCCCAGAGGATTTCAACACTTAACATTTTTTTTTACAGCAAAGTGTGATCCAGTCTGTCGACATGGTGGTGTCTGCATACGACCAAATAAATGCTTGTGTAAAAAAGGATACCTTGGTTCTCAATGTGAACAAATGGACAGAAACATCCGAAGAGTGACAAGGGCAGGTATTTTTGATCAGATCATAGACATGACATCTTATTTGCTGGATCTAACCAGCTACATTGTATAGTTTCTGGGACTATTTAGAGACACTACGTTTTCAATGGGCATTTATTTTTGAATCTTCTCTTTCCTTTTATTTGTAAAGACTGTTTTCCTGCTTTGAAACTCCAGTGATTCCTTTGGATTTGTAAATCTGTCTTTATTTTCAGAAATGTACCCATTCACTTACAGATATCTGATTGCATAATTAGTGGAACATTCACATTACATTTTTCAGGTGGAATAATTTACATGGAAATTCCACTGGAAGCTACAGAAAATATCACTGATGTCACTATGAATTATTTGATGTTCTACCAATGTTAAGTCTATAATTATTTTATTATTGCAATCAGAAAGGAGTTCTGAAATTTTGGACATAATTAGAAAAAAAGAAAAATGACAAAAAATGATGAATAGATTCAGATGACCACTTTTCATCTAATATGAATATTATGAATAATATGGCCATTTTTTCTCCCATTAAAAGCTTTTTTTTAAATGTAAGAGCTACAGGTAGTCCTTGCTTAACAACCACAACTGGGGCCAGCAACTTAGTCGTTAAGCAAAGCAGTCACTAAGCAAACCCATGACTATGCTTCAAAGTTTTTATTTGCTTTATTGACCTGTGAAGGTCATAAAAATGAGGATTGGTTGTAAATTACTTTTTTTTCACCATTGTAACTGCAAGTGGTAGCTAAATAAGATAATTGTTAAACAAGGACTGTATTGCAATTGTCCAAATGACTAGAAAAATCACAGTTACTTTGTGAAAAACATGGCCATATGAATCTACTTTTCCCACTCTAGCTCTATTTCACAACTCCTTCATGCATTCTTATATAGGCAGTTCATTATAAGTTTGTAATCTTCACCTCTATCATTGTAACAGAATGTTATGCACTTAACTGCTTTACCTAACATAGATGCAAGTCTGACTGTCACAGCTTGATTTCCACACTGTTTTAATTTTTTTAACAATTAAATTATATCCATATATTTTAAAAACAATAATTCTAAAAGGTCTGCTTTTTATTGAATATCTTATTTAATAATGGGCACTGGGTTTGTTTTACATATTTATATGATTTTATTTTATTTTTTATAATATAGATATCACCTAGATGAACAGCATTGTAAAATACTAAAGTTATATGTTCCTTCACCTTAATTGGAGAGTACAAGAGCAAGCACACTCTTTAATGTATTGTGGACTAATATAGATCTATATTATGAAGTCATTCTTTGTTTATAATCCACAAAGTAGTAGTACCAACTAATTGGTCATTTTAAATACTGATAAAATACTTGCCACTATATCAGGACTGGCCCTCTACATATGTTATTACAAAATTCACACTAAATAAAACCTTGCCAATGACTGGTCACTTTAACTAAAAAAAAATGTTTGTGTAAGAGAACATGTATAGAAACATCAAAAATATTATTGCCAAATATGGTTTAAAATGTAAATGCTTCTTGGAGAATGAACAGATTATTGTTTCATTTTTGTAAATGTATCAATAAACTTGGTGTACATGCTGTATTCATAATTGTTAATGTTTTGATTAATATTTTCTCAGATGTTTAAATATTATCTCTGTGATACTTGGGACAAGTCAGGATAGTTCATTCCTGCAGCAGATATGAATTTTTCTTTGTGCTATTGTTTTTACAGAGAAGTCTTCTCACACTGAGAAAAGGAATGAATAAGTGTGTTCTTTATACCACAATTCATAAAACACCTGTTCCTATTCCAGTAGTATCCAAAGATGTTAAGCAATATATTGCTTGAATGTAGCTTCAATAGACAAGGAGAAGGCCTACAGGCTGAAATAAAAATATTTATTATATTTTAATAATAAATTTGTACACAGAGTGCATAAGGTAGATTAAATGAGAATGGAAACTAAATTACTCTTACTCAGAAAAGAGCATTTTTTTCCAATCATACAAGCATCTTATTGGCTAGGTAGTGTGACAGATCTTGTGATGAACCTCGCAAGTGCTTGCATCTGTACCGTGTTTCTCCAAAAAGACGACCCACCTTGAAAAGAAGCCCTATCATGTTTTTGAGCACATGCAATTAAATTAAGCCCCACCTGCAAAATTAGCCCTAATTAAGACCCCACTCACCCTGGGGTGCAGGGGCTGGGGCGAGGCACACAGGTAAAAAGAGCTATGCTGGAGATGGGGGGTGGAATTGCCATACTTACCAGGCCTTACACACCCTGACACCTGCCTCTCCTGCATCCACTTGCCACCACTCGCACACATCGCCCTGGCCTCCATTGTGCCTTTAGATGCCTGCTGGAAGGCATCTGCATCCAATAACAGGATCGATCCAGAGCTCTATTATCAGCTGAAGATGCCTTCTGGAAGGCATCTAAAGACGAAACAGAGGCTGGGGCAATGTTTGCGAGTGGCAGCAAGCGGCCAAAGAAGTGGGCCAGCAGCGGGGTCCTGGGTAGGGCTGTCGATGCCACCGCCATGAGGTGAGTCAATAATTAGAACCCTCCAAAAAGAAGGCCTAGCTGTTTTTTCCGGGGGTCAAAAGAAAATAAGACCTGGCGTTCTTTTTGGAGAAACACGGGTAGTTTGATAGCGACTCTTTATCTCCATTGCTTTTTCTTTTCTTTTCTTTTTATTGAATTGCATCATGAAAAGTTTTACCATTAAAAACATGCTCCAGGAACAATATGTGTACATCAGGCTTTATTATCCAATCTTCCTTTGTTCAATATGGCATTGATAGTAACAGAATCTGAGCTTCTAGGGCCGTGATTGCGAACCTATGGCACGCATGCCAGACATGGCATGCAGAGCCCTCTCTGTCGGCACGCGCACAGTCACCTCAGCCCAGCTCCAATCATATTTCTCCATCATGTTTCACTCAATCAATTCCAACTTCTCACAAAAGAAAAAGATCTTGCGAAGTTGGAATTGATGAGTGAACTTTTTCAGTTGCACGCTTCACAATGGGGGAGACAGGGTCCCCTTCTCCTGAAACCCATGATGACATCACCCCAAAGGAGTCTTTAAGGGCTGAACGCCGAGAGGCACAGATTTCCTCTGTCTTCTGCATTCCCATCCTGCGCTGAAGCGAACCAAATGGGCTGGGGTTTCCAAGCTAAGCAGCCCCGCCGAGCCCGTTTGCAAACTACTCCAAGTGCAGCTCCAAACATTCGGCTTGCATGTCCCGGCCAGCATCAGTTCCACAGAAGCGGCGGGGAAGGTGCGTGCCCTGCCTGCTCTGCTGTCGCTGGCCAGAGGTGGGGCTCCACGCTACCGCCTCCCAGCCAGAGCTCCACGTTTGTTTGCTTGCTGGTCACCTCTGAGGAAGGAGCTACACTTAGGCTGCCCAGGTCCCCGCTGCGGGGGGGAGAGAGGAAGAGGGAAGGGGGGGTTCTCCCTGACAGGAGCCAGGGTTGAGTTGCCTTATTTTGTGTGGATCTCTAATGCTTGGCTTTGCCTACCAGCCTTCACTCCCCCTCCACAGCCCAAGTGGTTGGATTCACATGACACGTGAAGCTGGACAGGAGGGGATAGATAGATAGATAGATAGATAGATAGATAGATAGATAGATAGATAGATAGATAGAATGTTGAGACAGAGAGAGAAAGAGAGGGAGGGAAAGAGAGAAAGAAAGAGAGATAGAGAGGGAGGGAGGGAGGGAAAGAAAGAGGGAGGGAGGGAAAGAGAAATGATATTACAAAAGTTTTTCTTTTTTATGGTGGCTAAATGTAATATTTCAAAAGCAGAAAAAAGTGAAGGGGCATAGAAGTGCATTTATCACATTTTTTTAGATCAATTAGCTGAACTCTGCGTTGTTTATCATTATTTTAGGTAGTAAAACCTCATTATTCAAGTTAAATTGTCGTGCTGGCACTTTGCGATAAATAAGTGGGTTTTGGGTTGCAGTTTAGCCACTCAGTTGCTAAAAGGTTTGCCATCACTGTTCTAGAGAAAGAGGCAGCTGCCTAGTTCTGTCAATTCTGGCAGTTTCTATACATGCGCTTTGTAGCCTTACCAGAATAAAAATTAGAATTTAGAATTTTAAGTAATTGAGTCCTTGTGGAGAACGAAAGGAGAGTTATTTCTAAGTTTACACAATTTCATCCATTTTAAGAAAATAATTTTTGTTGTTACACTACTAAAACAGTTTAAAAAATGAAAAGTTTATTGCAGTAATGATCTACCCAGAAATCATTGCTTGAAGATTAAAATATTGAAACAAGTAAAAATATAGTATCAAGGTCCACCTAGGACAGTGATGGCTAATCTATTTGCCGTCGCGTGCCAAAAGTGGGGGGAGCGGGGGGGCCGCGCATGCGCAGGCCCACAGCCATAATTCAATGTGCCCTGCCCCCCCACATTCTCTCTGTTTTTGGTATGTGATGTCATGGTGGACCCGGTAGGCTTGTTGTTCGCCCTCCCAGGCTCCAGAGGCTTTCTTGGAGCCTGGGGAGGGCAAAAATGGCCTCCCCGCCCCCCGAAGGCCGGTCACAGCCCATTTCCTGACTTCCGGTGAGATCGAAAGTCAGGAAACAAGCTGTTTCCATCCTCTGGAGGGCCTCTGGGGGGGAGGTCGTTTTTGCCCTCCCTAGGCTCCTAGAAAGCCTCTGGAGCCTGGGGAGAGCAAAAAACGGCCCTCCTCCCCTGAGGCCCTCCGGAGGATGGAAACAGCCTGTTTCCCAACTTCCAGTGGGCCCGGAAGGCCTGAAAATCAGCTGGCCGGCGCACACATGCTTGCGTGTCCACTGATATGGCTCCACATGCCACCTGTGATATGTGTGCCATAGGTTTGTCATCACGGACCTAGGAACTCAAAAACATAGAATAAGCAAAATCAGTAATTTCCAATGGTCGTAAAATATAATAAATATCTAGTTGTACTGCTTGTATGGTAATAGTATGTCTATTTTGTGACACCAAACTGGTGTAACAATTAGTAAAATGTACAATTGGGATAAAGACACTGAATCTGAATGTCTAAGTAGGCATTCTATCTAATGAAAAGAGATCTTCGTCTGCTAGGTTCCTAGGAATATATAGTTTACTGTGCAATCTCATTCATCTATAGCAATTGGAGATTTGAGTCAAAATGATGAAATGAGTATAATCTGTGACAAGCTCTGCCCTTATGTGCTTGTATGCAAACCACAACATGCAGAAGGAGACAGAATTTATATTATAACCTGATGTATATTTCATAATTTGTCTCTCATTTCTGCACATTTTAAAAAGAAAAGATAGAAAGATCATTACAACATGCATTTTATTTATTTATGATTATTCAGAATAAAAAACTACAGTACTTCGTTCTTACTGAACAGCCTTCTGCATGCCGATCTAATAGGAATATAGTTTTCAGAATTTTTTATTAGCCTTGTTAAAATTGCAACATATCTAGAAACAATAGCTTGTGAAAGGATGTTGTTCAGATATTAATAGATCACATATTTCAGTTGCCTAAGCTGATAATGATGGAATGATGTAGATGATTTCATAAGAATGGCTTGTGGAAAAAACATAGAATTAAATTAAATGTTACCTCCCCCTTCTTTTACTCACTAAAATAGGGTGAAGCAATTGTTTACAGGATGGATTTCATGATTTTATTTTTATTTTTTTGCACAAAGATTGTATTGGGCACATTGGAAAGGTCAATCTTACAAGGGTAGTGGATTTGGGGATAATTTTTAAGTTTACGGATATTTAATGATGCAACCTATGACATAATAAATTTGCAAATAAAGAAAAAGTAGCCACCAAATATAATCTCTGGGTCACAGCTGTCTAAACTTTCCTGCTTGCCCTATATTTATTATGCAATAATAAATTTGGCTAAAGCCTTCAATCAAGTTATAAATTGAGCTGACTTGTAAAAGTAATTTACCATTCTTCTGGCAATTTACTAGGCAGGATGGAAAGAGAAAAATAGTGGTGGCTCATTCTCTTTTGTTTCTGGCCTAGCCTGTTGCCATTGGCAAGTCCCTTTCAACACATTATCCCAGAGGGTGACCCATCCAGATGAACAGCCCTCAACAGAAAATAAAACATTTTCCACTTCTGCTGACGGTACACAAAAAACAATTGTCCTACAGCTTATCATAAATTAGAAAATATCACTAATGTTCATTGTTGCTTGAAAATGGTTACTACTATCTTTGTCAAATAAAAAAGAAGGAAATGTGCAGCGAAAACAAGTAACAAAATCCAATTTCTCTCAGTGATCATATTTCTTGATTTTTTGATAGAAATTAAGCGGAAGTACATAATAACTTTTGTCAAAATAGTATTATATTAATCTTTTAAGACACTTCTGATCAAGGACTATAATCAAGAACTAGGAAGAAACCCCATGATACCTGAGACATCATAATATTCCTTGCTTTGTTTACATTTTAAAAGCTCATTACAGAAAGGAGAAGGTGTAGACTCCACACAAAGTGGTATATGATGTATATGAACACTAATTTAATGTGACTAATGAAAGAAGTAATCAGATACTCATTTCTACTGAGTGGAATAACAAACAGTGATACTGAAAAATCATCCAGGTACCAAGTATTAATCTTTACTGAAGAAAACTTGCAATCTTGAAAGCTATCAATATCCAAAATCTAAAGGCAAAAAGAGAAGATTTTAATGGCCTTTTATTATTTAAAAAACTACCAATGAAACAAGATCTAGCAGTTATTTCTGACCACACATTTGTAGAAATCCTTATTCTCTACATAGCACCTTATTATTCAACTGCTGATATATGTACATTATAAAATTACAAACCAAAAAATAATGCTGATTTTTTTTCAACAAAGAAGTGTAATGTGTGGCTTCTCTTTTGATACTCTATTTTAAGAATTCTATATTGTTAATTAATGTTGCTTAGCATATTTGTACTTCTTCCACAACTTGTCATGCATTGCTTTCTTGCTTCACAATAAAATATACTACTTTTTAATCTTTTTAATAATGTTGCTGTATCACTCATCACTCCCATTCAAAAATATATTTGGATTTTTTTTTTTAAGGACTATCATGAAGGCGAAAAATATGTTTCTACTATGTCCTGGATAAGTGAGAAAACAAAATAGATATTGTTCAGTGCTTTAATGCCATTCAGTATCCCTTATTTCAGCCACTAACATGGTTTATACATTACAGTAAATCACAAATCATAGCCATAATTTGTTGAATAAGCCACATGTAATAAATCCTAAATAACGTTTTACAATCGCAATGTCTAGCTTCAAACTATATGCCAATCTAATAGCAAACATTATGGTTTATTACAATGTGTTAAGCCAAACACTCTTGTCATAAACAGCTGTGACAGCATTTAAAATTTTGGTAGTCCTTCAATTTATTAGACCATCCTGTTGATGGTATATTATGCACTCTGTAGTAAACTATGATTAATAGGGTGGTAATAGTATTAGACAGCCTCAGCTAGCCTGATAAAATTTGTTGGACTACAATACCCAGAATTTTAATCAATGTAGTTATTATAATCTGAATTGTATTCAGTTTAGGCAAGGTTAAGTGAAGGGTGCTCCTCAGCAACCAAGGCGGATAACTTGTACACATTTATTTGAGAGCAATACATTTTGCATCCTCTCTTGGCTTTTTGGGAACGTCTAGAGACCTGGCTCTGCCATCTTCTTGGGGCTTATAGAGGAGCATGCAGTCATGGAGCTGGTTAGTGCTCTGAAGGCCCTCTCCTGTCTTTTACTTAACTTTTAATGTTGATTTTTTAAAACTATCTTTGCCCCTTAAATACAGTGTATATATAGTTTTTATGTTTAATATTTTGCTTGTACACCACCCAGAGTCCCTCTGTGAAGGAGATGGGCAGTTTCTAAATTACATAAACAAACAAACAAACATTACGCCATATAAAAATGTGTGACTTCTATGAAAGAAATACAATGAGATACTTTGGTCATGCAGATTGATAAAAGACAACCTGCAAAACAATTGAAGAAAGGCTTTTATGCCAAGGGAAGACTAGAACACAATGTCTCCTGGTTTCTAGGCCAGAACCTTAACCACTACACTAATCTGGTTGTAACAGTTGTAGGGTGTTAAAAATCTATTGGGTCTGAGATATTCTGAGACATGCTGGCTGGGGAATTCTGGGTGTTGAAGTCTATCCATCTTAAAGTTGCCAAGGGCAAGAAACACTGCTTTAGTGTAAAACCTCAAAGAAGGAAAGTGGACACCACTCCTAAATTGTTCTTAGGATGGACAAAAGTCATCGTAAATGGGTTGGAGCCATACCTGTAAAAATGGTGATGAAAGGCCACTTGGAATGTCTTAAGATGGAAGTGGTAAGGAGTACACAAGCAACTGCTACTAATCCACAGATATATTTTATTTATTTATTTATTTTATTTCATTTTATTAGATTTTTATACCGCCCTTCTCCCACTGGACTCAGGGTGGTGAACAGCCAAGAATAAAAACATCACATACAAAATTTAATTTTTTTTAAAAAAAATTAAACAATTTTTGGCCCAATAAATTTAAAACACCCCAGCTAAAATCAATTAACAATTAAAAATATCTTGGGGTGGGGGGTTAAGCCAGCCCGGTTTGATGAAATAAAAAAGTTTTAAGGGCATGGCGAAAAGCACAAAGATCTGGGATATAATATGATTGATATAAACAAAAGTATTTATGGGGATAAAAGGTGGACAAATGCTGAAAATTCTAAGCAAGAATATCATGTCTTCATATTGTGCAATAGACTAAGATGCTATGTTTTAAATCCATCTGAGTGCATTGTAGGCAAAACTAATCTTAAAGAACTATAAAATAAGTTTTCCTCACACACCACTATATTCTCTATCTCTCTTTGAACAATGAAGACCCTTTGTTCTATATTATTTCAATCTCTCCACCTTTCCAGAAAAGATTAATTGGGGAAAAAAATCTTTCTGATTATCTTATTCGTTCACTATACAAGGAATTCAATCATACAATTCAGTAAATTATAACACTGAAGTATTGTTCCCAGACACACTGCAACAGCCAAGACTTTCTTATCCAGTTCCAAACTATGTAGAAAATACTTTCTTTCCTAAATATAATGTTTAAAAACGTCCTCCCCTCCTTAAAAACACTTCCATTTGCCGCTACAAATGTAGCTGAGTATAATTTAGCAGGAAAGATGTGAGATTATAATTTTACTGTTAGATTTATGGTTCACATAGTAGTAGTGTCTTTATCTAATTTTGTGCTGAAATTTGTATATTCTCTACTGAGAAGTTTTCATATCCTGCAAAAATAGTGGTTTCGTTTCTCCCAATTGTTAGGGTCCTTGAAAATCAAGAAATTTTCTGAGTTCCTTGTAGTGGTATTTCTGAGCTGACATTATGCCTTATAATAGTTTTCCATCACTCTAGAGTATTGTTTCTCAGCTAGGCTGGCAGACACTAGCCAGAGGGTCCAAAGATGACTCAAAGAGTAGGCAGGCTTCAGGATCCTTTTATCCCCCAAACTCCTTTGTTCTGATACTCATTGGTGAGACTTGGGAAGGGCCTTTTCATGTGCTCAGGTCCAATTTCTTTTGTCTGATTCAGATGACATTTTTTTCCTTTATGATTTGGTTCCTTCTTAATTACTTTCCCTTGTGGAAGAAATATCCATCTGGTTCCGTTCCAAGTTGGGAGAAAGACACTGGAAACATGGAGGCTGATAGGAAAGGTTTAATGATGAAGCAGAACTACGTGGTGACTCTGGGCAGCTGACCACATGGAATTGGCAGTGAGGGATTTTTATACCTTCACATGGGTTTGCACTTGAGCTTCCTGTTCCTGTGCAACAACATGTATTCTATTGGCTGTTGTCAGACACCCATGGGGCCATGTAGGGGTTATGTAGGGATCATAGCTGGATATATAGGCAAAGTAGAAATCTCAGGTGTTTGTCTGAGCTCCCAGGTATGGTTGCTGTTTGCTGGGGGACGGTTCAACTGAGATGATGCAATAAAGGTGCTTGTGTTCTGAATGGATGTTGGGCAATTCCTATTATGGCTTAATGGCTTTGTCCTGGTTTGGATCTTGAGTAAGGGTATTTGCTTATGAATAGAGCTATCTCTATTTTCAATAAGCTCTTTATCTCTTAAGTGCTGACATCTGCTGAGGGCTATTAAGAAAGGTGGGGGCAGGCTTCCGGTTTGCTCTTCGTAGCCACCAGACGGTCTCTCGGGACCGCCAGCCCCTTCGCCTGTAAAGAGCCGCCTGTACAGCGCAAAGGCGGCTCGAAAAACCCAATTTCCAGGAGGAAATGTGGGATAGAGCAGGTGAGTGTAGGTAGAGCTCTCCGTAGCCCCCAGGGTTTTTTTTTTTTACTCTTGGGGGCGGGCGGAGGAAGCTCCCTATAGCACTCGCCGCCCGCTCCGGGCGTTGGGAGACTTCTGCCTTTTTGCAGAACAAGGCTACGAAGACAAGCTTTTTAAGATATTTAACAGATTAACTAAAGATGATGAGATTTGGATCTGGACCTGTGACCCTAAATTGCAAGTATTAATACTTATTTCACAAAGGATATTCAACAAAGTAAAAAAGACCTTTTAAAATGGCGATTGCCGAAACTGGAGCAGGGAAGCTGAAAAGAGAAAGTCCTTCCGTTTCTTATTAAGTTACAAAGTAGCAGAATAAATGCTCCTGGCTACATTTGAAGGGATATGAGCTGGACCTGTGACCCTGAATTGCAAGTATCTCATTTATTTTATAACAATTATTGAAGAAGGAAAAGGAAAAGGAAAAAAGAATCTTTAAAAAGGGCGATTGCCGAGGCTTGAGAAGGGGCTGAAAGGGAGAGTCCTTCTGTTTCCTATTGAGATACAAAGTAGCTGAATAAATATTTTTGGCTACACTTGAAAATAAAGCTCTACTTTTGTGTTTTTTCTCTTCCTGGAGATTTGATATTGATCTTGGTTGGAAAGAAGTTTTTTTTTCTCTGCTGCCTCTCTTTTCTTTTTTTTTTTTTAAAAAAAATAGTTTGTCTGTGTTGAAATATGGCATTAAAGCCGGACAAACAAGCAATGGGGGGGGGATTCCCCCATTAACAAATTACGTGACCAAGTTTTAAAGCTCCAGTCTCAGAAAACTGATTTTAATATAATTGAATTTCTTTTGGAGGAGATTGTAAGAAGGGATGAGATTGTGAATCAGAACTTTGAAAAATTTAAGCAGGAAATTAAAGAATTAGTGCAATTAAAGTTTGATATTCTGGATCGAAAGATTATAAAAATGGCTAATGGCTTTGTAGAATTTATGATTAAGTTGGATGAAAATACTAACTTATTAGAGTCTAAAGTGGAAGAAATTGAGGACAATTTGGATAATAAAATACAAAAAATTGAAAATGATTTGACAAATAGCTCAGAAGAAAAACCTAAAATGGAGGTTGAACAAAAGTCTTGTAATGCAGAAAATTTACAACAACGGATTGAAAGAGAGGTCCTAATGGTGCATTACAATTTTACAGAATATGCGATCAGACTCAGAGGTTTGCAGGAAAATAACAGAGATGATTTAAGGAAAATATCTTCTGAAATTCTGGCTGGGATTTTAAAGGTTCAACCTGAGGAAGTGTTTTGTAGGATTGACAGAGTGTTCAGAATAAACTCCTGGATTGCAAAGCAAAGGCAATTGCCTAGAGATGTGGTGATTTATTTTACAGATAAAGAAATTAGGAATAATGTTGTGCAAAATTCCTTCAATTCTACTTTGCAATTGTATGGAAGAAAGATATGGATCTACAAAGAGCTCCCCCCCAAGATGTTAACGGAAAGGAAGAAATTTGGTTTTCTGGTGACTGAGTTAAAATACAGAAATATTCCATTTAGGTGGGATGCCCCAGTTGGCATAATATTGAGATATCAAGGAGAAAGATACCAATTAGATACTGTTGAAAAAGCGGAAGAATTTTATCAAAAAATTTTGAAAATGAACTTAACATCTATAGGCACAATACAGGATAAGCAGAAGGAGTTGGAAATAAAGGGAAAACATCGAATTACAGAGGTTGCGGTAGACAAATTGCCTTTGGATTCTCTCGATACCCCAGCTGGATTATCTACAAATATGAGAGAAGCGGCATCTGATTTCAACGTGATGATTCACCAAGTTAAAGACAAGTATGGAAATCAATTAGCTGATATACAATTGGCAAAAAAGAAATATGAGATACAAAAACAAAACCAACAAGATCAACTTATAAAGCAGAATGAAAACCGATCAGTTGATATACAACTTGTAGAAAGGAAAACAGGATGGAAATTAAACCCACAAAAAGAAAAGAAAAAAAGAAATAGGTCTCATAAAAACAGAAATTTCTAAATTAAGCAATGGTGAAGCCAGTGATTTTAAAAAAATGAATGAATATGTGAAAAGATAGTGGAGGCGAAGTATTGGTTAATATCATCCTGAGGACAGTGACAGACCTCTGCAATGCCGTAATTTTGGGATGTGAAAAGAGCCTTAAACTGTTGGATTTGAATTATCTATTTTGGATTTCTTTCTTGTATTGATAAATATATTATAACTATTCTGAGCTACAAGGCAAGAGAGCTACGTTGGGGCATGCAGAAGATCTGGTTGTTACCCACTAGGATGATGGGAATTAATAATCCTGATGAAAGCCACAATTACAACTATATGGAATATAATCATAATGTCACTCGGATGGTTGTTTTTATTTTTATATATATATGAGGATATTCATTACTGATGGGGGCAGATGATGACTGAAGACTTTGAACAAACTGTTGCACCAGTCTGCTACGTTACCCAATTATGGATGAGGGACTCAACAATCCAGTGGAAAGACATCAAAGAAGATATTATATGGATTATAAATTTAAAGTTATTGTCTTTTCTTTTTTTAAATAACGGAATATATACATATATATATATATATTTTAGCAGAGTGGGCAGTGGATTAAAGATATTAAAAATTGTTGTGCATGGTAATTTTGTAGGAAAGTGGGTGGAAATATGTTAGTCTACTGATGGATTAGCTTAAGAAAAGGGATGTTTAAGTGATATATTTAGGGCAGTGGAGGAAATGGATAGAGTTGAATAAATGTTAAATTAGGATTTATGGGGAAGGCTGCTTTGAAATGTTATATTAATATACACAAAGAATAAATGTTAAAGTAGGATCTATTATATAGTCTTAAAGTGGAAGGTTGCTTTGAAATGTTGTAATAATATATAGATATAAGTTTTGGGGAGGACAAAAAGGGCAGATTATTGCTAAATTGGGAGTTATAATAATATTATGCTAAACTAGAAGTTATCATACAATGTTATAGCAGACTGCTTTTTTTTTGAAATGTATGGTAAAAGGGGCAAGTAACAATATTAATAATATTTTTAGTAAGTAAGGGTCAGTATATAGAGGAGGGAGTAAGGCGATGTTAAAATATTATGTAATCTGTTATGAATTAGGTTTTTGGTGTGAAGAAGTCACGGGAGAATGGGTGGCGAGGGGGGGTTAGGGAGGAGGGGGGGAAGGAAAAAAGGGGGAAAAATTTGTATTTGAAAACTTTTTCAATAAAAAAAAAAAAAGAAAGGTGGGGGCTGTTTTCTGTCTCCAAGAGCATGTTTCTCCATCCCTCCTTTAGGAAAATATAATATTCTGCCTTTTTAAATATTCCTCAAAATAATTTGTTCTTCGTGCTTCCCACATTCTTGAGCTTTTCCTGGCTTTTATCCACCCTGTTTCTATGCCATCATCATTTTTAGGTATGGCACCTTCAGCGTAGTCTTATGTATTTATTCCTCCCCTTGGCATAGAGTTAAACAGGAGATGCCACAAAATGGAGCTAAGAGCATTACAGGTTTTTGTATGTATTCTTACCAGTGGTGGGTTGCTCCTGGTTCGGTCCGGTAGTAGTAAAACCGGCAGGAGGCTCCACTGACCATGACATCATAATGGGTGATCTGCGCATGCACAGAAGCTTCTACGCATGTGCAGAAGCACACACACACACACTCCCATTGCAAACCGGTAGTAAAAGTAAGTAGAACCCACCCCTGATTCTTACCAATAGTTTGCTATTTAAAAGCTATGGAGGAACAATATTTTAAGAAACACATTGAAAGATTGAGGAAATTTTAATACAAAGACAAATAATACAAACAGAAAAAAATTGAACAATTTTCCTTCCCCAGGATCCCAAATTAGGTAACCAAGATGTGAGCCAAGACCACTTCCATCCCTCCAGATCTTGGGAAGTATGAGAGGCTGGAGTTTTAAGCTTAAGGAGTGGAGGCTGAATGTAACTATGCTTTTCCAGATTGCTTCTTTCAAGAGCTCCCATTGTGATTTTTATTATTATACTTAACTAATTTAGTCTGCATACTGTGAGCTGCAGTTTTCATTTACAGTCCCTAGAGGTCTCTATCTATCACATTTTGAATCTGACAGTTCAACACCAAACCAAATTTTGAAGCCCTTTATTTCAATCCCACAATAAATAAATGCAGAACTACCTATAACTTTTTAAAATCTTTAATTATTATTGTTATAACTAACTTTTGCTATCATCTTATCATTTATGATTATGACGGGTAAGGATGAGGACAATGATAAACACTGTAAATCTTTTAGGGGTGGGGGTCTTCCTTTTCATCTTGTTCAGTTGAAGATCTGGAGTTCTCCATCCAAATTAGTAATATCACTGGAAAGAGAAAACAATGCCAGCCTCAGAAAACTTGCCACCAAACACTTAAGGAAGATCTTAAGATTATTTTAATGTTATCACCAATAATCAACATTATTTTAGTGTATATAGGACAATGCTGTCAAATTTCGAAAGACGTCATCATGTTCTCGGTGGCTGGTCAGGTGAAACCACCAGGAGGTCCCACGCCGAGATAATCCAGGCTAGAAGACCGCAGCAAACCGGGTCATCATTATTGCCGAAGAAGCAACACGAAACAGGTGTAGGCAGGAAGGAGATTTCATACTGCCCGTGAAAGGCCGAATTCAAGAGAACCGACTTGTGGACAATCTGGTGCGTCCTAATAATCGCAGACAGGACACTCGGGTGCAGTTTCACAATGCATGACCCGGGCGTCGGAGACGACGAAGCCTGGCAGGGCGCACCTTAACGGCGCAAATAGTCCCATCCTTTCCCTCAGCCCGACTCAGAACGGGTTATCCTCCCACTCAGCGGCTCCGCCCATCCCTGAGCGCGCATCTCTCTCTCTCTCTCTCTCATTCTCTCCTCTCCTCTCCCCCGCCCCTCTTTCGATCCAGCCAATCCGAGGAAGAGGATCAATATCCCGCGCTCCCCGTAAAACGTTGGATTGGTCTCCGGCTACAACTCCATGGGATGAAAAACGGGAGAGGACAGAGCCAAGGGAATGATTAGCGTAAGGATCAGCCAATCCTAGCGGCCTTCTGCACGTGGCGGAGGGCGGGAGAAAAGGAAGGTGAACACCCACCGGCCAATCATTCTCCGCTCCGATAGAAGGAAGCCAATAGGAAGTCAGGCTTTTCCCCCAGATTTTTGAGGCGAAGGAGACTTTGTTGTAGAATATGGAAAAAGGGGAGTGTTGGGTTTCTTGCGCGTCGAGTGGTGACGCACGTGTCTGTGGGAGCCTGTTAACTCGCGTCAAACAAAACACATCTGAATCCGGAACCAGGCATTACCCGGATATCTTTACGTGATGGGAAGAACTGTTTTTGTTGTGGTTTTTTTGCTCCGTCCCGCTCAGCTCACAATTTTTCCACCGGCAGAGCTAAAAAAATAAAACGGGGTTTCAGAAAATGCTGTTTCCTGGGAGAGGTCCGGCGCCCACTGGAGATCGTTCCTTGAGCATTCAGATTAAAAGATCTGCACCGCGGCTGCACTATATCGTCTCTCTAGCCGTGGGAGCCTTTTCTGGCTTGAGCAAAAAACCTGAATGAATGTCAGCCAAGTGCATTAAAGGAGTTTATTGCAGGTTATATGAAAGGAACGATGAGAAAAGACGAAAACGGAAGAGGAAAAGGGAGAGAGATGGTCAAAAATCTGAACCTGGCCTGGCTGCATGTTCTTTGGTCCAAGTGGCAGCCTCTTGGCTGCACCTAATCTCATCTGCCCTGATGATGTTGGCTCCTCAAATCCTGTATTTTCCTCCTCTCCTCAGGATATATATATAATTATGTAGTCATCAGAGCCTCAGCCGTTTCCTCATTTTCCCATCGCTTTGCCACAAAGTGGCAACCCCCTAAAAAGTAAATAAACCCCAAACCTTAGTTTCCAGTAGGATGCTGGATCATTCATCAATCTAACAGGCCAATGCTCCTTTTAACTGAACTCAACAATTGACATGTGGTTTTCTTGGCAAATTATTATTGGATTTTTATTCTGCCTTTATATTTGATCAACTCAAACTAGCAAATGTACTTAATACCCATCTTTATATTTAGTCAAGTTAAGGCTAAGGCAGGCTAAGTTCCAAAAGATAGGCTCAAGATACAGAAGGATCTTGGCAGACTTGAATACTATTTAACAAAATGTCCTATTTAACAAAATGAAATTCAGTGGTGAGAAAAGTAAGGTTCTTCATTTAGGCAAGAATAACCAAATGCATAGGTATAGAATAGGTCAGTGATGGCTAACCTTTTTGTCATTGAGTACCAAAAGTGGGGGGAGCATGTGTGTGTGCCCACACCCATAATTCTATGTGCCCCGCCCCTGTGCATGTCTGTGTGACACACACACCCTGTGCTTCCCCCGTTTTTGAAAAAAACAGCCTTCCCCACCCCCCGGAGGCCCTCTGGAGGCCAGAAGTGACCTGTTTGCCGACTTCCAGTGGGCCCAGAAGGCCCAAAAATCAACTGGCCGGCATGCGCATGTGCGCCGGAGCTGAGCTCACATGCCCACCAATATGGCTCCGCATGCCACCTGTGGCACGTGTGCCATAGGTTTGCCATCACGGGAATAGGTGGTACCTGGCTCAATAGTAGTAACTATTGAGAGGGACTTGGAGTCCTAGTTCTAGCCCTCTTAATACAACCTAGGACTGTGTTGGCTTTTTTGGCAGCTGCAGCACACTTAAAATACCAGACAGCAGTGTGCCACAGCTGGCAAAAAAGCCAAAACAGTCCTAGGTTGCATTAACGGATAGAATCAGGATCACATGAATACCACTTCCCTTGGTAAGATCACACTTGGAATATTGCATCCAGTTTTGATCACCATGATATAAAAAAGATGTTGAAAATCTAGAAAGAGTGCACAAAAGAGCAACAAACATGGTTAGGGGACTTGAGGCTAAAACACACGAAGAACCGTTGCAGGAATAGGGAATATCTAGTTTAATGGGAAGAAAGATTAGGGATGCCTGCCATGAGCCTGAGCATGAATTACCATGAGCAAGAGCCTGGTGGCGCAGCAGACTAATAGCCTGTTATTAACATTCAGCTGCCTGCAATTACTGCAAGTTCGAATCTCCCCAGGCTCAAGGTTGACTCAGCCTTCCATCCTTTCTAAGGTAGGTAAAATGAGGACCCAGATTATGGGGGCAATAAAATGACTTTGTATAAATATACAAAAGTATGAAGGCTATTGCTTAACGCATTGTAAACTGCCCTGAGTCTCCAGAGAAGGGCAGCATATAAATCAAAAAAAAAAAAAAAAATGGAAGCTACCATAATAGATAACCATCCTGGGACCATTGACCAGGAGAGCAAGGTATGTTGAGAATCTTGTGAAATTGAATAGGCCAACTATTACTATTCAACCTTTCCAGTTTTGAGTTTTCCAAATAATCAAAAATATCAGTGCATTTGGATACCTTGCCGGGGGGGGGGGGGGGGGGGGTTGATTCAGAAAGAAAATACTTTAGTTTAGGATTCTCCAGTGTGATCTTACTGCTGCGAAAAAGATCTGAACTCATTGCTTAGTATCCTTAAATGGAATAAGTGAAGGCTTGCCAAGAGGGGGGGAAGCTCAGAGATCACCATTAATGGCTTTCCAAGTGTTTATTGAAAATATCACAAAAATCCATTGGCCATAAACTTTTTTTAAAATAAATTTTGAATACATAACTCAATATACCAATATGCTACAAAAAAGAATTAGAATTTTTTTTAAAAAAATTATAAAATTATCTCAACCAATAAACAAACACATATTATTAGGATTGTGTGAATCACAATATAATAGTCCTAAAGCTATTAGAGAATATTTCTATGAGGCAGATGGGCAGTTTCTAAATGTGATAGGTAAATAGATGATAGATAGATAGATAGATAGATAGATAGATAGATAGATAGATAGATAGATAGACAGACAGACAGACAGACAGACAGACAGACAGACAAATTGAAGTTATACCAGGGATTGACAAATTCAGTACTATTGGCACCAAATTCTAGCAATAATAATATGGAATGTAACAGAAATCAATAAATTATTTGCTTTAGAATCTGTTAATATGTACACTACATGATACCCTACAGATAAGCCATGGTAAATGTATACTTTCACTTTTTCAAAGGTAAAATATATTTTAACAAGTTTTTCAAACTTTATAAATTATGAATTGAACAAGCAGAGATACCTGTGCACCGAGCCGTGACATGCCATAAACTAGTCGGTGCAAACAAGCGAAGCCCAATCTGTGGGTGCAGACAGCACAGAAAACCACGCCCCCTCATGTCCATGGAAAAACTTCCATGGAACTTGTCCCTGGTGCCCAAAAGATTGGGAGCTGCTGTGCTAGGGGACTAAAGCTATTGATTTTTTCACATATCCTACGTGGATAGGTGAAAGACTATACTCTCTCTTTGTTATTAAGACTGACAACCTACTTCTTAGTATCAGTGCTAGAATAAGTTTGCAAAGTAAACAATGAGTGGGGTGTTATTTTAGAAATTCTAGATGCTGCTGAAGCATGTTAATTAAGATTAGGTTAATTAACAGTTCTGCTTAAGTGGTGTAATTTGGTATAAATTGTCTCTACTACTGTGTCATATTTTTAAACCATCTTATTTGTGATATATTGTTTGGTTAATGATTTCAGCTCTGCTTAGTCTATATGGAATCCAAGAAGGAGAAGGAAAAGGACACCCAGTGTTGTTTTTTTTAAAGAGTAAAAGTAGCAACTAGGCACACTATTTCTCAGTTGTTTCTTTCTTAGAAGTTTCATGCAAATCCTTAACGTATAGCCCACCACTCAGGGAATTTTTTTATTACATCATCAATGTAAACTAAAGCATGCTAATCTGTTAAACTTGACAAAATGCTGTTCATTAATCTTTGAAATAGCACCAGAGGTCTTCCAAGCAGAGAAAATTTAACACAGTATCCATTGGCGAAGCTATATGGAAGGTTCCCTTCTCTTACCTCATTCAGTGCTGTCTGGGTG